>NC_133530.1:55061947-55367447 GCF_048544455.1 Silene latifolia
TTATAATAACCTAAAATAAGATTAGAAGGAAAAAAACACATGAAAAAAGCTAAATAAAAAAGCAAACGAATTTGTAAATCAACAACCCTAACGATTAAAACGGAAGTGTAAATCAACAAACCTGACAATAACATCATTAAACCAACAAACCTAACAATATCACAATCAAACCGTGCAAAATTCCCCCAGAACGACACCAAATCCGAACAGGTAAAAAACATGAACGCATAATCGCTAATAAAAAGGAATTTATCTTTAGTTTTCTTTAGGGAGATGAAAGGCCGATGAGAAGTGAGAAGTGAGGAGTGAGGTGCGATGAGCGAGAGGTGAGAATGAGTGAATTAGAATGAGCATGACTTAAAATGTGGAAGTGAGTGCAAGAAAGATGGAGGGTGTAGATCAAAGGCGCGCAAATCAACGGTAGAGTAGAGAATTTGGGTGGTACTATTCAGTATTCATAGCTACAGTACCACCAAGTTCTCTTTCCATACTTCTTTAAAAAACCAAAAGATTGCTTACTGTAGCTGTAACAGTACTTCTGTACTATTTTGCCCATTCTGCCCCTTTTCTTTCATTCTTATTAATTCCCTGCCATCCAAACTCCTTGTCATCTTCTACCACACGCTTCAGCCATTTAGAGCAACATTCTCATCCGCACTGCTCATTCTCCCTCTTTTCCTCTCCCACTCATATCCCCTTTAATAATTTTATACTTTTTCTGGTCCTCATTCCCCATTTCTATATCAGTGTTGTCTTCCTATTCAATTTCCACTGTCCTCTACTTGGTATGGATTTTTGATCTTTCCTCTTCCTCTTCGACAAAGCAATTCACTTATCAAATTGACAACAATGGCGATCATGAGTTGAATCCGTCTGATACGAACACTACTAAGTAAGTTGCCATGTTCATTCTTGTGATTTTCTTCTTATATTATATGTTAGTTTTAATTGATTGTGAGTTAAATTAAATAATTTAGGGTTTAAATTGATTTCATGCAATAATTTAGGGATTTTTTTAAGTTTAAATTGATTGCATGCAATAATTTTTTGGATAATTTTAATTTCTGGGTTTTTTTGGTGCTTGCTTTTATCTTTGGTATTTGTTAAGATGTGTTAAGAAAGATAAAATTATATATCATATTTTCATCTTAATCGTGAATATGAAACGGTGGTGCCTGGTGGCAGGTTAACTAGGTAGTGATATATTGGATTTCTCTATTTTGCATGCAGTAGGTTCCATTTTTAGATTAGTAATATAGTTGTTTGTTTTATAGGAGTATATAGTTTTGAAAATGAGCAGATTATATCCTTTTACTTGTCTACCCTCATCACTAAAAAACTATTATAGTAGATGATGATGCAGGTTACTACAAGCAAAAGATCATAGCTTTTGTTGGAGGGCTCGACCTATGTGAGGGACAATATTATGATCATCAGGACATTCACTGTTCAAGACATTGGAAACAGTTCATGCTGATGACTATCTTTAACCTAATTTTAGTGTAATCATTCTGTTCTCCTCTCCGATTGATTGTTTAATTCAAAAGAATGGATGTAATTAAATTCAATTGAATATAGTAACACATTCCAATCGATATTAAAGCTGTATAGCTTTGTATTCTAGACATATATTGATATCGGCAAACCAAGTATCTCATGACTGGTGGCTTAAATGGTGGAAATGACCTGTTATGGCCGGGTTTCTTGTTATTGTGTCAATTGTGCTCCTTTTGTCAGTCTTAAATTACAATAGTTTATAGTTTGGACCTGGTGAGTTGTGAGTGTCATAATGTATGTGAAAGGGCGGGCGTCTTCATAGTGGTAAACTAATGGTCACATGAGCATTTTACATTCTTCAAATCATAGAAAATCCTGTTACATTCCTCGAAATATAGAGAAAAAAATTATATGTAGTGTCAATTGCCTCTCCTTTGCCATTTTACAGACATAATTTTACTGTGTGAAATTTAAGTAACAATCTATTTATACTGTGGTCAAATTAAGAAATTACCCAATTGGCAAAATTTTGCAAAATAAGAGGAGTTTGTATAGTAGGATTTGCTTGTTTAGCTGTCTCGGTAATGTGATTTAGGGCCAGTAGCTAATTAGAGTTCGCATTTTCCCAACCCTGACGACTTTACTCTTCTAATATCTTTGTTGTTGTGTTATGTGTCTTTTGTAGAATCGTCTAATATTTGATAAGAGTACACAATATGGAAATATTTAGCCCGCTGACCCAGCTATGAACTTGAATTTTTATTAATCATGATGGTAGACCATCGATTTGGTAATTTAGTTTGGTGACACAAGCGTTGCCAAAGCTTAGGTATCAAAAAGGAGAAAAAAGTAGGCTTTACAGTAGATGCAGGAGATTTAAGTCATGTAACCTTTGTACGATAGGTCTATCCCGACAAACCATCAAAACTATATTGGATTCTTATTTTAGTGTAGTTTAGATGCTCTAATTTATGGGAATCATTATTCTACTCGAAATGTTACAGGCAGTTTGGCAGTTTATTAGTTCTGCAACTTACTTCAGTGGTGAGCATCATTTAGTACCGCAGCTATCCGCAGTACTGCAGAGTTTGAATTCAAGCTATCCAAGGCCCATAAAAATATAAGGTATGTGCTCCTTGAACTGAGTAAGCATCTCTAACGGAGTCAAAGACTCACTATTGTATAGGTAAATTATTTGTTAAGTTGATTGTTTCATTTCAAATTTGTGATAAACATTGATGTTTGTACGGTGCTTTTGGTTATTAAGGTAGAAGTATCATCTTTGTGGTGTTCTAAGAAAGTCGTTCCCTTGGATTTCTTATCTTATGTCCGATTGATCTTAGGTCCCTAACAATTAACCCAATCCCATATCCATATTATTTGCAGGCAATTATCGTAGGTTATTGAAACCACTCTCCTTCACATGTTGACAGACGAGGTACCTCCTTCCTTTAAGTTTTCACTATATTCTGTGATGGATTCAGTTTGCAATTTTTGAGTATATTTTAGTTAATTTGGGGCAAATATCATGTCATGGTGTAGAGATGTTCAAGTCTTTTAATTGCCTGGCCATCAGATTGCTCATCGTGTTTGGAAAGACTATTATTGCCAAGGCATGTTTCTATTAAATTTGCACATTTTGTGTTGTTTTGTTGTATGAGATATTGATGATTTTTTTTTTGTCAGAGTGAGATGTTGATGATTTAGTCGCCTTTTAATTTTATTGTTTGATGTAGATTTTGCTTTGAAATTGATTGCATGCAATAATTTGGGGCTTATTTGTCCTTCAATATTGACTATGATGATTACCTCATTATGAAAGCTAGGTTATAAATACAATAATGATTCTCTCATGCTGTTTTTTTATTTTATTTTTCCTTTTAAAATTTTAAATCGCAGGTGGTGGGTTGTAGAGAGTGTAGGCAAGGGTGAAAGGCCATATACATGAATAAAGAGAACTAGAGTTGCTGATAGTTATTATTTGTCTGAAGAGGTTAGTTTACTCAGTATTGATCATTGCATCATACCCAAGATTTAGAGTTAAACACATATTATAAGATAAGATCATCTTACCGTGTTAGCTGTTCATTTGTTTGTTGATCACACTCTAAGAACAGCTTACTCAGTAATATTGCTAAATAGTACTCCGTACTTGTGTATGTCAAACAGAGGAGAAGGAGGAGGAGGAGGAGGAGGTTTAATAAAAACATGGATGCATTGCAGAATCTTATTCCTAATTCTAACAAGGTAAATTTGGACTGTTTAGTTCAGTTTCTTGGATAGGAAAATATTGTTAAATTGTCCATTGTATAATTACAAAAATTAATGGTCAAACTTTTGTGTTGGAAATCGCTAATTGCTCTCTATGATTTATCTTGAATAGAGTGGGTGTATCTTTGTGTTGGAAACAGTATCTTTGTGTTGATACACAGGGTTAAGGCTGCATAAATCCAACCCTCGCAATTAGCGAAAGTCCTTGCAGCACAGGGGTAATGTTGTTTTGTAGAGTGGGTGTATCTTTTTGCTTCATAAAGCATTGTAATCTTTGTGGGTAACAAGTTCAATTAAATGCGAATCACTTAGAATACATATGCCGAAGAGATCCAACTAAGAATGAAGTGGTAGATGATTATTAGGAAATCAGAGAACTTAGAACCAATTGAATGAGAGATCAAGAAGTACTATGAACAGATTCCATGTTATCTGAGGCGGTTCAATGTTTTCTTTTATCGCTCAAGTAGTGCACATTATTGCAGGTTGCTACTGTAGAATATAAATTTGCTAAGGTGATGAAAAAAAGAAAAGACGTAGAGGAAGACCTGGCAACGCAAATATCAGAGCACATAAGATTCAAAGAACAACATTTTAAACTTTGGAGTGAACTTCCAATAATCCAAGCTGAATGTTCTGACCTGGAAGATCAAGTGAGAGTTTTAGAAATTGCAGGTAAGGAACGTGAGGAGAAGATCATATCAGCCATTGAGCTCTTGATATCTTTCAGGTAAAAAAGGGACCAGCTAGAGCTAGAGCATAATATGCTATCCAAGAAATGGAAAGCGTCGAGAATTTGAAGGAACGAAGAGTTGCGGCCTTGTCAGGCCCACAATTTCCTACATTTTCCTTGATTGAAATTTGTGAGGCAACTTGTGGCTTTGACCCGTCTAAAAAAATTGGGGATGGAACATATGAAAGCATTTATCAAGGGATGCTTGACCATATGGAGGTTGTTGTTAGGATGTTGCCAAATGATGACATTCAAGGCCAACTTATGTTTGAGCATCAGGTAAACTATACCAGAAATAAGTAGAGTAATAAAAAGCAAGCATGATTAACTTCTACGCTTCTCTTATTCTCCATTATGAGTCACTAGACCTGGTTATATAGAGTGAGTCGTTAACGGGTAACTTTGCATACCGATCAGTTCAGGACTTTTGTAGGTCATTTGGTCATTTTTAGGTTGTGGCGATCATGATATTTGCTTTATATTGCTCATTTTGGGTCTACTCACTTCTGGTTCGGGTCCAATCAATTTCGATTTGGGTCTACTTTGGGTTCTATATTTATATATTTGGGCGAGTTTTTACTTTTTCAAAGTATAGCTGTGGCTGAGTATGAACAACATTGATCTATTTGAAACACTATTTGAGTGTCTACATCAGCATTGCTTAATGCTTCTTAAATTGCAGGTTGACCTTGGTAAAATTAATATGCTGTTTATCAAAATATATAGGTAAGGAATAAATTTGACATTTAAGTTTGTGTGGATGTAGCTTTCACAATTTTAGTTTTTAATCAAAATAATAGGTAGATCTCATGAACCGTTGGTTAAGTCTAAAAAGTAATAGCCAAATTTAGTGTGGATCACAATTTTAGTTTCAGATGATCTTAAAGTAATGTTCATATAATCATAGGCTTTTGTAATGAAATCCATATTAACTATGATTATTATTGACACACTGAGTAAAGTTTACAAATGAGTGTGGTTTTTACACTTTATTCAGATTGTGTGTAAATGTAATAAGCTGGAGTAATCCACACAAACTTAAATGGGTATTTCTGATGGTTCTTACGTATCACAAACGTTGGTTAACAACTAGGCAACTGAGTAATTCAAATTAATGTAGTTTAGCACAATTTGATTTATAGATAATAAAGATATAATTATTAATTCTCGTTAAAACTTAATTTGCATTGCATTAGATTCATTTTAAAATTATTTACATTGACCTTGAAGCGATAAGGCTTTACTTAAATTATTAGTTTATGTTCATGGTTGTGATTTAAACTGAACTGAATATGTTTGCTCCTATTTTAAATGAACTGTGCAGGAGGTGGCTGGTTGATTCTAGAGGAATTGCAAACAAAGTAAAAGATGCTACATGTCTTCATTAGTACTGAATATAGATTGTGGAGCAACGAGCATAGGTAAGGTGTGGTGGAACAAGGACTCGATACTGAAGAGATGCCATCAAACTCATCTAAGATTGGTAATCATTTAAATTCTAGAACCCATTTTAGTCGAGCACCAGTTACTTGTTTAGAAAATTCTGTACGCAGTGGTCATAAACGGGGCCTTACTAAAACTTGCATATCTTCAACTTTCAGTCATTGAGCATCATCATCTGCTAAAATTCTCGTATCTAATTCGAGACCAAATTCCTTTTTACCTGGTTCATCATATACCAAAGAAGTCGTCACTCAACAACATCAGAGTACCTCTGATCAAGAATTAAGCTAAGTTTTATAGCCACTTTTTAAGCTTTAACAACTTGAGTTATTAGGTTTTACGTCGTCTGGATGTTTGATGATGTTACTTTTGGTTTATTTTTGACAAAAATACTTGCTTCAGGGTTGATCAAATATAAGAGAGGAATTTGAGGTTGTGTTAATTGAATTTAGGTATAGTGATGGTATAATACTATAATTTACTAATTTGTTGGTGTAGTTTGTTGCGATTGTATATTCATGAAATATGAATGTGATCCAATACAATCTCTACCTTCCATTTTACATTGCTCAATTCTCAATCTACTTTACTTTCCATTATTCACTTTTACGCCATCCAAATTGATGAACTTTTTGTGATCCGATGCAGGATGTAGTTTGAATTTATACGATGAACAATTTGGCTACGAACTGTTAGTCATTGTCATATTAGAGCCGGATATTTTGCCAGCAGATTCTTAATATTTCGGTTATCAAGGTAGTTAATTTTCTTATTAATGCATGTTTTGAAGCTCTCTCCATCGGAGAATATGCTGTTGTGACCCTTTTACTATTTATTGGTTTGAAGTCCATTAAAGATGCATGAGAACTTCCTGATGTCAAAGCTGAAAACAAGGAGGGCCCTGAACTTGATAACTATGCTGAAGCGGAGGAGCTTATGAAGGAGAAAGTAAGTAGCCACATCTTTCTTTGGAAGTATTATCTGAACACCATTCTGTCTTACCTTGTGTCATTTATCCAAAATACTCCCATGATCTCTTCAATCATGCACAAGTGGGATAAGAGTATTTATAATGGGTAGGTGGGAGCATAAAGAAATGGCAAAGACGGACAAAAAATGGAATACATAAACAAATGGATAAGACAAAGGGAGTAGTAAAAAATTGCGTGCCCACCTAAAATAATCAGATATGAAAATTTTAAAAATCTTGTGATCCTTTAGATTGTTTGGTTCAATGTTTTAAATGGGAAGGCATCCAAGCGGCTGTCAAATCCTCTTGAAATTGTGGAAATCATTCAGCCTGGTGTTCTTTGTGGTGAGGACTAAATTTCTCTGACTTTATGGGTTTAATTCTCAACTTAATTAGCCTAATAGCTGTAATTTTTGCCATACTGCACAATCTATATGCTTTATAACGCTCTCAGCCATTCATTTTGCAACTAACTACATACGGAGTATATCATATATGTGGTAGTGTATTTGATGTATCTCAACATCTGAAACAAACTTTTTCTAATTTCTCAAGGAATGGGGGGATCGATCAATGCTTGCTACCATTGCTCTTGCTGTTGCACATGTACTTAGTGCTCCCTCCGTTTCTATGATGTCTCCGATTTTCCTTTGTGGCATGTTTCTCTCATATCTGCCCATTGCCTTTATGAGAATCAGGTACTTTTGTACGTTAAGACCTTTCTTGTTGAAAATAAGAAGGAATTTTGAACATATTGCGGGCTTCCGGTCAGATGATACAATATCTTCGTCGTCAATGTTGCTTGTCCCTTCATCGTCAATGTTGCTTGTCCCTTCAGAACTTTGACGCACCAAACTCAACTAAAGTCGGTTTGTTATTGGTAGCAAAAACTGTCAGTATGGGTCATCAAAATGTAGCTGTAGAATCTTCAGCTGGAATGGGTTCCAAGAGAAACAAAGGAGAAGAGGACATTTGAAGCTCATACTTTAGCTTTTGATACTACACTTTTTGATTTTTGATACATTACTTTTTTCAATATTCCCTGTTTCTTATGTATATTTCCTTTAATTTTCAGAAATGAGATTTTGGAAAAATTGGATGTGGAAGTTGAAGGGAGAAATGGTGTAAAGGTGCTCTAGGTAGTGACTGGAGAATTGGGGATTGTACTTTGTTTTTGGGAACTACTATTATTGGAAGGAAAATCTCTTAATTGGTGTATTTTTCATATAAGATACTTGAGGCAATTAATACTTTCATTGTATATTTTGGTGCTTATAGGTAGCGTTAAAATTAATTTTGAAGTCAATAATGTAAGGTCGTTCCATTCTGCTAATCACTTGTGCCTATTTTCTTCAATCGTGTTGTTTTGGCATATACAAGTATGCCTTTTTTTTGTGCCTTGCCTTTTTTTCTCTCTCTCTGAGATCACATATAAGCCTTAACATGCTCCCTTCATGTAGGATAATATCACGAAAAACTATGTTCGATTCTGTTGCTATTTTTCCGACTTACTCCGCTTACCATTTTGCCAAATTGGGGCATCCCGCCCGATAGGGCGCGGTGCAACAACTAGTTTTTAAAGGGTATATAAGGATTATTTAAACTCGGATATCCGTAAAAGTTTGGATCAAATACCAAACCACCCAAATTTAAGTAAAAGATAAACAATAGAAATTAAGAAAGAAATTAAGTAAATCTATCTATCCTTTCTATATCTTCGACTTGAGATATTTTCGCCTTTGTCACATCCCATTTTTAGCTTCAATTCATTTTTTGTTCACCTCTAAACAAAAACTTAGGGTTTCTCCTTTTTCCCCAATTTTCTCTCACCGTAATCTTCAGGTTCGTCTATCTCTCATCTACATTTCCGCTTCTCTTAGATTCCTTTATTTTCTCTTTTATTAATTTTCTCTCACTTTCTGCATTTTGTTAATTTCCTTCAATTTCATGCTTTTTAATTTTGGGATCGATGCTTTGCTGATCCTTTGTTTTGTTTAATTTATTACTGTACTCGTATTGTTTAGATAGATATAGAGTGGGTGTAAGTTGTGAATTTGCAATGCATGTGTTGAAATTTTTTTAAGGGTTTTTTGTCAAACACAACCTTTAAAAAACTTTTTTTTCCAAACACGACCTTTAAAAAAAAAGTTTGTGAAACACAACCTTTAATAATTTTTTTTTTGTAAAACACGACATTTTGGCCAGAGTTTAACCACTTGCAATAGGGTGACTTTAAGTCGATATTTGAGGTAGCAAACGAGTTCTATTTGAGGTGTTCTTAGACTCTTTGGAAAGGTGGAAGTACAAACTTTCCAATGGTTACCAATACGGCGGTGATAGGTGGGTTTATGTGAGGTCTATTGGTATGTAAAGTAAGGTTGGTCAAGGAGTGAATTGAAGAGAGAAACAAATCAGAAAAACATCAATTCACTCCTTGACCAACCTTACTTTACACACTAATAAATCCCGCATAAGGCCACCTATCACCGCCGTATTGATAATGCCGGGAAAGCTTGTACTCCCACCTTTCCAACGAGTCTAAAAACACCTCAAACCGACCCCGTTTGCTATCTCAAACATCGACTCAAAGTCACCCCATTGCAAGTGTTCAAACTCTAGCCAAAATGTCGTGTTTAACAAAAAAAAATTTATTAAAGGTTGTGTTTCACAAACTTTTTTTTTAAAGGTCGTGTTTGGAAAAAAAAGTTTTTTAAAGGTTGTGTTTGACAAAAAACCCTTTTTTTAATGGTGTTTTTGTTTTTGTTGAAAATTTTCGGGTCAGCTGATTTACTAGGATTTTGATATGTGGGTTTGTTGCAGATCTTTTCGATATTTGATCATTTCGAAAGGCAGTAGTAACGTGTTTGGTTTTAGGATAGTATTTCGAAGACAAATTTGTTTTTGATAGTATGAGGACCTCATGGGCGGATTCTGTGGCCGAAAATGACAAGGGCGTATACAACAATGACAATGTACGGTCAACAAAGTCAGCGTATGTACCGCCACACCTTCGAAACAGGCCTCCGTCAGCTGATCCTACTTTGGTGCCGGGGTCTGGTGTGTCCCAGGGTGGGGCTACACCTGCTAATGATAGACCTGCTTATGTTGGACCACCTGGCGGGTCTAGATGGAGTGGTGGTGGTTATGTTGGCGGTCGTGGTGGTGGGTATGGTGGGGGCCGTGGAGGTGGATGGAATAACAGGAGTGGTGGATGGGACCGTGGTAGGGAAGTAAACCCGTTTGAGAATGATGATGACGAAATTGTTCCAGAACAGGCGTTTGGTGATCAGGAAAATACGGGTATTAACTTTGACGCTTATGAGGATATCCCTGTTGAGACCAGTGGCGATAATGTTCCACCCCCGGTGAATACATTTGCTGATATTGATCTTGGGAACGAGCTCAATGCAAATATCAGAAGATGCAAATATGTGAAGCCTACGCCTGTTCAGCGTCATGCTATACCAATTTCACTTGCTGGACGGGACTTAATGGCTTGCGCTCAAACGGGTTCTGGGAAAACTGCAGCTTTCTGCTTTCCAATTATTAGCGGTATCATGAAAGGTGAACAACCTCAGAGGCCTCGTGGATATCGAACTGTGTATCCACTTGCGCTAATCCTGTCACCTACGAGGGAGTTATCAATGCAGGTGAAGGCATACTTTGAGTTGATAGGCTTACATATTTAGCTGGAGATATTGTTGCCCTTTTTTTTTTTTTTTTTTTTTTTTTTTTTTATAATTCTGGATCTTTGATTATGCTGTAATCAATCTATGTAGATAAATGAGGAAGCCAAAAAGTTTGCTTACCAAACTGGAGTGAGAGTGGTTGTTGCATACGGAGGAGCTCCAATCAATCAACAGGTTGTTGCTTCGTTATTACTTGACAATTCTGTACTAATATTCTTATGTCTTACTCCCTCTTACCTTATGTTTTTTAATATTCACTGAGTGAGTATTGCTTATTAACATGTGCAATTTGGTTACACCGGTGACACTGTTGTCTCTTACAACAACTAAGTCATACATAATGGTTTGGGATCGGTCGACATAAATCATTACTTGAACCCGTTAATGACAGGTAAAAATCTTGCGAATGTAGACTTTTTTGGTGCACAGGTGCTACTTTGTATGTGTCAATGTTATACTCCCTCCATTCAACTCCACTTTGCAAGTATTCATTTTTCGTCCATTCAACTCCACTTTACATGTTTCCTTATTTGGCTAAGAAAATGACCATTCTATCCTTATTGAAAACCTGTATTTACAAAAAGTGTCATCCATACCCCACACTAATTCACCATAAAACCCCACCTTTATATTTTTTTAATATTTTTAACCTCTCCATTCTCTTTCCCTATGTACTTTTAATAGTTTTTTTTAATCCGCTTCTTAATACCCGTGCAAAAAGTAAACTTGTAAAGTGGAGTTGAATGGAGGGAGTATATATTATCTTTTAGATGGGGGTCATGCAAAATTCAGTTACATACTCTAATATGTCTTTCCGTTGGTGTCTAATTGGGTAAAACTTCGCAATGAATTTATAAGGCCGAGTCATGGTTGCCTAATTCATAATAGTTAGCATGTCCTGATACAAGTACGTAATAAGGAGATGTAATACACACTTGTTAGGGTACATGGCATATGGGTTTTAACCAACTACCATAATGCGACTTTAGAGGGATACAAAATGCATGCAAATGGGTTTGTGCGAATTCAGTAACCAAAGGCCTAGTGTAAAGTGAGTACCAGCACCTTCAGTTGTGTAGTACTATAGTATGTATGGCCCTCTATTTTTCTTAAATAGTGTAGATGCCTTATTTTTTTTGGGGATATCCTATGAAGTTACTTTAAACTTTTGATTTTTTCTTAAAATTCTGTGTAATCAATGATCTATTTTGCATATCGCAGAATAAACTTGATAGTAATGGCAAAAAACCTATACTTCTGGGTTGTCACTTAGCTTCAATGTATCTGGCTTTTTTTTTCCCTTTCTAATTAATTGGTTTGATACTGTTGAAAATTTTGGTATTATGTAATTCTTTGAATAATTTAGTGCTTTAAACTGCCCTTTTGTAACTTTTTGTTGGCATGAAACCATGGTTCACCATGTCTCTCTACTCTGCATGGAGCTAGAGCCTAAACGGCATAAGAATCTAACTTCTGACTTTCAAAAATAGAAATTGTTCGCAACATTTGCTATATTTGATGGTCAAGGTTATTAGTCTCATGATTCACGAGTCTACTATGCTTGTATCTTGTTGTATCCTTCATTTGATGCTGTTAGTTTGGTTTCCTTACTGTACCCATGTTTAATTCGAGTAAAATTATGCAAAATTTAGATATAGTTACATGAGCCGCCTGACCATGCCTCCCTTTCTGTCATTTGAAACCCTTATCATTTGTAATGCTTTTTAGTTCTCAAAATAACGGAGAGAGAGCATATCTGTGTACTGATGTGGGGTTTCTGCGTCAACTTCAGTACAGGATTCAGTTCACTACTTAGGTTGAAAGTTAGCTTATAGTTGGTTACTGAAAATGAATTGTTGGGATGTGTCCTTTACTCTTATTAAGGTCTGGCTTGCACTTGGCTTCCTGATGTTAGCTTTGCCAAGTTTGAATAATTGATATCTATGTAAATTGTATATACTTTCCCTTGGGCGCTTAATGCTTCTCGGTGAGATTGGGGAAGCGCATGTTGGGAGATGCTTGATGGTATGTAAATTTTGATGCATGAAGGATTTTCATATTGGAAAGAAAAATAGATATCATGTTTATGATTTATTTCAATTCATAGATAAGCAATCCTTGTGCTGGAGGTCATAACTAAAGAAGAGCTGTCTATCTAGTTTGGCTACTCTGTTTTTCTGGTTATCTGTTGTCTGTATTATAAGTTTGTTGCTTATGGGCTGTAAATTCTAAACTCGGCTATCTTTTGGACAGTTGCGAGAGCTCGAACGAGGAGTTGATATTCTTGTTGCAACCCCTGGAAGACTTGTAGATTTACTTGAGAGGGCTAGAGTGTCGCTTCAAATGATAAGATACCTTGCACTTGACGAAGCTGATAGAATGCTTGATATGGGTTTTGAACCTCAAATCAGAAAGATAGTTGAACAAACTGACATGACACCCCGGGGCGTGAGGCAGACCATGCTGTTTAGTGCAACCTTTCCAAAAGAGATACAGGTTTGATTCTTGTCTGTCAGCATTGAGTATCAGTGCTCAGTCTTAAGCTATTAATCACTATGTCTTGCAAACGATTATCTTCCAAGTTCTTGGAACTTTCAAAATGAGATCAGTCACATGTTACACCATATACTTGACATGTTGCATGTGCGGATCACACTATACTGCACTACATTAGACATTTCGTTTTAGGCCAAAAACATGAATGCTTTTCACAAGCAAAGTCCGATACTTGCAGCGGTAGGCTTGATTTCTAGACGTGCAGAATTTCTTTAGAAAGTGTTTAGTGTGATCTATTGCTTCACAGTTCATGGTAACTTGGTTGGGATTGGGACTTTGTTTAACTGTTGTGGAGATCACTGTTAGATTGCATTTTCTGGTATCATCTTTCTTGTAGTCATTTATTTGTCACGGGAGATGTTGGCAATATAAAAATACACATGCTCTTGTTGTATGTTTGGGAACCTAGAATTGGAATTGAATCCCGTAATTGAGACATTTCAAGCGTTTGGGAACCCCTAGAACTTGGCATTGAAATTGGACTCAATTCCAACTTGGTTAAAATTTGGGCTCTCAAAGTCCTACCCTATTGCAGTCATTTCAATTCCATCACTATTCGATTTCTTATAATCGACGTTCTTTTGGCAATGCAAATTTCTTCGCAATATATTATTTATGATTCTTTTTCCAATAGTGAAATTTGTCATCACAAAATTTTTTCTAATAAAAAATAACCTTGACCCATACCCGTCCTACCCAATTCCAATTCTATGGGTTTCCCAAACACCATTGAGAAATTGAAATTTGAAATCTTATTCATGTGAACTCCCAATAATTTTTTTTAATTGAATTACAACATTTTGATTTCTACAAATGATATCATGGAAACGAAATCAATTCCACATTTCCAAAGTCCAAACACTACCTTGATGAATTGTTTGAAACCATGAAAATGTATTTTTGCTGTTTGTGGATTTTTTTTGCTCTGATCTTACCTGTACATCTTATTGTGAAGGGAATTTCTTGGTACGTGTGTATGTTGACTCCGCTCGAGTGCTGTAGGCGTTTAGCATTTGTGTGGTAAGTGGTGTCCTATGTGAGATGACTTAAATATTATCTTGTTTGATGTGCAGAGACTAGCTTCCGATTTTTTGGGCGATTACATTTTCCTTGCTGTTGGAAGGGTGGGTTCAAGCACTGATTTGATTGTTCAAAGGGTTGAGTTTGTGCATGAATCTGACAAGAGGAGTCATCTAATGGACCTACTACATGCACAGCGTGCTAATGGAGCACATGGAAAGGTAATTTTGGATTAGGAAATTTCAAATATCATAACGAGGGACGCAGCTGTCAATTTCGAGTTTCTGACTAGTGCGTATTGGATATCATCTGTTTTGAGCTCCTCCTGCAGTACTTGAATCTGATATGTTGTTTCTTGTTAATTCTGAAGCTATCATTGACACTAGTATTCGTGGAGACCAAAAAAGGGGCCGATGCGTTAGAGCACTGGTTGAGTATCAATGGATTTCCAGCAACTAGCATTCATGGTGATAGAACGCAACAGGTGAGCTTGTTGAAATTTTTAACGTCAGTGATAGATTTTAGTTTGTGAATCTTAAGTCTTTATTTCTTCTTCGCACTATAATGACTGATTAAATGATATTTTTGCCTACCAAGGCCACCACGCGACAATGGTTACATGTTACTTGAAATCGTATGCACATAGTTTATATTGCGTTGGTTCATTTGTTACAGACTTTCAGTTCATGTTTTTTGTTATTCTATCTTCACTGTTTGTATTTGTTTCTGTAAGAAGTTTCGGTCAACCTCCTGTTGATCTAGTGTTTGTGTTCTGTTCCTACTTTCCTGAGTAGGCATTTACTGCTCTTTGATTCACCATTTCACAGACACTGTTCAGAACCTAAATGTGTGACTTTTGGACTCCCGTCTTGTTTGAAAGATCTTGGTATACTCATGGTGTTGTTGATATACTCAGTGTACCTTTCAGCCAAAAGAAGCTTTCTACTCCTTTAAGTCTTTATGATATTATAAAGAGGCATGAAGGATGAAGCGACTGAGCGACAAGAGGCCAATGAACCGTGGCAACTAGACACCAGGTGTGAGGAGATGGCTCACACCTCATAGATATGAGGTGCACTGGTTTGGGAAACAAATTTGTCTTTCCCAAATAAATTTTGTGCAACACAATTTTTTTTTTTTTTTGGAATTTTAAGGAGGGCTAACATATAAAGGAATTACGCTAGGGATCATGTGGCGAAGAGAAGAATATAATGAAAGAACTAGAAGGATAAGATATGGAAATTGCATTGTAGTTTACCTTGTGCTTCTTGCTAGTGCTTCACTATTCCTTGCCCTTAAGTGCGCCTTGGGCGTGCTTTCATAAATTAAGCTCATAGTATCCCTTTTCCCCCTGTTTTACAATTGAAATAGCTTCCTGGATTTAAGGCATAGGAGATGTTCGATTTGTTGATATGGTGTCATTGTCAGACTAACTTTTCTTGTCCCGTGGAATCCCTATTTTCCTCATTTAAGTGTACTAGTAGTGATGGGATTTACCGGTTTTCTTTCTTAATCTCCATCCACAAATATCTATATACGCTAGTTTCAAAAAACCACTTAATTGGCTTGTGTGTCTTGAAGTTCTCTAATATCTTTTTTATTTTATCTTTGTGGTCATATGCAAATTCAAGGAGGAATTGAATGGAATGAATTAATTTGGATGATGGTGTTTGACTTTATTTAGCTCTTTTTTTGTTTTTCCTACTTTTTTGTTTTTCGTTTATTTTTTCATTTGCATCATTGTTCTTTTTCCTGGAGGTTACTACCTCCCATTATTAGTTCCATAAAATTGTTTACTTTGAATTAACTGTTCCATAGAATGATCAAGATTTGTCAACCAAAATCATTTGGGATTAAGGATTTGTTCTTGTATGCCAATTTAAGGAGCTGACTTAATAGTAATTTATTTAATCTAATTGTGTCACGTTTAAGCTATGGTACTACGACACTTCATATTCCTTTGCGTACTCGTGTCAGACACTCAAAATTAGGATAAGGGTATGACTCTTGGATACCTCATTTTAAGCCGCAATTTGCATATTTTTCATAATAGTCGAGTCAAATGCTTGGGCATGCACCCGTGTCCGCCACTTGGACATGCACGCGACATCTAAACTAGTTTGAGCAACGTAGCATTTAAGACATTTAATCCGACTCCATCATGAGGAATGAATAATGATGGGCTTGTTTATAATATATATCATGTCCTTTTGTCATTGTTGGGGTGGATTGGAGATCTTTTGTGATTTTTTTTTGTGCCCGACTGCCCATCCTTGCTATTTCTGCTTAATTGTTTTTTGTTTAATTTTTTTGTTTAGATATCATGTTATGGTTGTCTTTTGATGTTATTTGGATGGCTTTTTTTTTAGTTCACATTTTGTTAAACCTTTAATTTATTAACCTGACACCTTTTTTCTCTTTTAATCTTTGGAAACCACCTCTCTATTAGCTACCAGTGTGTCACAAATTGGTACATGTCCATAGCATCTCCCTCCTAGGTTGCCATGTTGCTTAAAAGCATAATTGTCTCGTTGGTTTGTCTTTTGGTAAAAAAAACTCTAGAAGTGTAACTATTAGTCTCTTAGAGTCGGTTAGAGATTCGTCTATGGGAAGCTTGTCAAGTTATCTCAAATTGTTTTAAAGTTTTTAGGTTTTTTTTTGGGCATTCTAGAGTTTGCTAGAATATACTATAGTTGTAGTGGTGACAATTAAAGATCGATTAAGGAATCAAGTGATTAGGGAAACGGTAAAAGTGGCGCCAATAGAGGACAAGATGATGGAAAAACGACTAAGATGGTTTGGCCATGTGAGAAGGAGACCTATGGACGCACAAGTTAGGAAGCTGGAGACTTGGAGAACAGAAAGGGTCCCTAGAGGTAGAGGAAGACCGAGGCAGACATGGTTGAGAGTGATAGAGCACGATATGAGATTTCTGGAGCTTGAGGAGAGTATGATGACGGAGAGGGCACAATGGAGGGAAAGGATACATGTGGATTTTTAGTATTTGATGTTTTTTTAGACATATTTAGTGTTTTAATTTAATTTAAAAAATTAAATTATTGGTTCTTCTCTCTTTTATTACACTTTTTTACCAACCACCTTCTTATATATTTTACTTGGTTTACTTTTAAGGCATTCCAGATCATTAATTCTATTTCGGTTTTCAAAATCATTTTAATCTTTTCTCTCGATTTAAATTTTAAGTTTTTATAAAAGAAATCCGGAATTCGATTTTAAAACCTCTAACTTTACCTTGACTTTCCATTACATTTTCGCTCTCCCTTTTGTTCTTCATTTTCCCTTTTCGCATTTTGAGGTGTGCGTTCACTCATGTACGGTTCTAAAGGATGATTCATGTGAGCCGACCCCAAATCATTTTGGGATTAAGGCTCTGTCAAATTATCTTATTTGATCAATATGAAGCATATTTGTTGTCGGGTCATTAATTGGGTTAGCGGGTTGTAGAAACTCAGTCTTGGTTTGGGCTGGGTTGGGACAAATTAAGTGGTATTGATTTTTAGTTTATCCATTGATCGAGTTGGCTCTTTTTTTTGTTTCACCCAAATTTCAGGTTTTATTGGGTTTGCGATTGGGGATAGGTCGGGTTTGGCCATTACCAGCTCCTGGTGGATGTATCTAGATGATGTAGATGTTTATTTCGTATTTGAGAAAGTTTTATACTCCCTCCACACACCTATTTTCACCCCATTTGCTTTTGGGAGGTCAAAGTTTCCGAACTTTGACCGTAAATAACTTGGAGAATAAAAATTATTGGATTATAAAATAAAAATATTCACACTTATTTTCATGATAGCTTTCATGAAAAAAAATTTCAAGAAAAAAAATTAACATATAGACGTCGAAAATTACGGTCAAAGTGCCGTCTTGGAGACCGCAATAAAGCAAATGGGGTGAAAATAGGTGTGTGGAGGGAGTAGTATTTTCTAGTATGTTCTTGAGTGTAACTCTCTAAGATGAATCCTAGGGAGGTTAGGGGTAGGAGTGTTGTATTATTACTCTAAAGTTGGTACATTTTCATGTTGATGGGAGAGAATCTGAGTCAGTTTAGCATTTGAGTTTTATATAGCTCTTAGGTGTCCACGTCAACGCCAATCCTAACCAATCATCACAACATACAACATCGTCAACAATTACCCCGGTGCCTCATATATTACCCGGCCTTGACTTAGTGTTGACGTAAGGTTGTTTCCAAATGACCCTAAATAAGAATGTGTTAGATGACTACTACTTCACAATAAATGAATCTTCGCTAGTTTAGTGGGTCATTTTGCTATACTCCATCATTATCTAGAACCAAAGAATAATTAGTCGTTTGCTCCATGGAAAATTAAGTATTATAATCACTTGGGCACTAATTGGCACAAATTTTCTAGTGGATGAGACTGGAAACTGAGAGACAACGGAGTGATTGTGCATAATGAGCATCATAACTTGGCTTGTGGGTTCAAATTAAGGTTGTTTTTCAATAAGAGGGTGTTTTTTGGGGCACATAATTGGAAGTAGAACCACCTATTTTGTGCATTATGGATTAGAGTTGCGATTAGTTGGTAAGCAACTAAGCATAACTTATTGACGAGTAGCCTGTGGGAGCATGACTTGCTTGTGTTTATGAAGAGACGTTGACTAGTGGTAGATGACTTCATAGATTGAGAACTACATTGGATAGCTATGCTTATCCTCTTGGAAAGGTCTCATTTAGGCCTTGTTTTAGTAGAGGGAAAGGGAGGGGAGGGAAAGGGTCTATGGGAGAGGGGGAATTTCCGTTTGGTTGTCCGGTTGGGGTTAGAGGTAAAGAAAGAGACGCAGTTTCCCTTGTTTGGTTTGTATGTTGGTTTTGAGAACGGAGGATTTCATTTCCTTCCTACAAGCTGAATAAAAATTCTCCGTCCATCAAAAATACGAAAATGGAAAATTACCACCTCGCTTTCCCTATTCCCACAATCCCACCCCTTCCCTCCCCCTCTAACCGTTCTACCCCCGTTCTCATTTTGTATTCAATACAAAGGGGTTAAAGTTATTAAGGTATAGTAGTTAATTTTGTGGACGTGAAACTAGCCATAATTTTCATTACATTTGAAAGTTTTGGTTGTTCTGTGGTCTTTATATGGTGGTGACCTGCTGCCTTGCTTATTCAACTCAGCTGACCTAACAGTGTTCCACTTGTGCGCTTATACTGTTCCAATGTTAACAGAGTATTTATTTGTTGTTTCCAGGAAAGAGAACTTGCATTAAGGTCCTTCAAAACCGGAAATACGCCTATTTTAGTAGCTACTGATGTGGCTGCTCGAGGTCTGGATATTCCGCATGTTGCACATGTCATAAATTTCGATCTTCCCAATGATATAGACGACTACGTTCATCGGATTGGGCGTACAGGACGAGCTGGCAAAACAGGATTAGCCACAGCCTTCTTTAATGAAAATAACTCCTCCCTTGCAAGGCCTTTGGCTGAGCTGATGCAAGAAGCAAGCCAGGAAGTGCCTGAGTGGCTACAGCGTTATGCTGCTCGCGCAACCTACAGTGGTGGCAGGAACAGGCGATCTGGGGGAGGTCGTTTCGGTGGTCGTGACTTCAGGAGGGATGCCAGGGGTGGCGGCGGCGGTGGTGGTGGTGGTAATGTCACTGATTACTATGGAGGGAGCAACAACAGTGGATATTATGGTGGAGGTGGTGGTGGTGGTGGTTATACTAGCGCCTGGGATTAAACCCATCTTATTCTCAGTGACAGACTCTCGCCTCCTGGTATATAAGCATAATTTTGTGGTAATTTGTTCTAGTGTTTGCCCAAAGCTCTAGAGTTTTTATGAGATTTTAGGCTTAGGGCATTGAGCAAGCGTGCTGTGCACAACCCGATAGTTTAGTCTGGGTCTAGAGTTAGAAGTGTGATATAGTTTTAGGATGGTTATACACTAACTAGTTTAGTTTAGCTAATCTTATTGCTGCCATAGTTTAACGGCTTTTGTTCCATTTCTTGTATTGTCTTACTGAGGTAACTGGTCAGGTATATTGGGAGGTGAAAATACGAGAACAACCTGTTTGCCAATTTTCGAATTTGGCACAACTTGCTTCAATTTTGCTTCGCCTCTTCTCATCTTTAGTTTAAAATGGAGCTTAGACTATCTTGTAGAAAATTTAAATAATTACTGGTATCTCTGTGAAGCTGTGGGGGCGTGCCTGTAAGGTGTAAGTATATGCTGCGGTTAATGTCGAGACTCTGTGGAAGTTAAAGTTTATTCAGTTGGCAGTAGTATGTGTTTTCAAATTATACAGATCTTTTATTTTGGTGGAGTGTAAGTAGTATTTTATCAAAACTCGGTCAACAAATACGTCATCTTGTTTCTCAACAATTTAAGGGATACTACTTGGTACTCCGTAGCACTTAAAATTAGCTGTTGTATCAAAGTCCTATCCCTGACCTATTCTCTCTTAATTTCTTTGCACATTTGCTTGGTTGCTTCAATCTAACCTAAAGGCCACTCCCAAGCAAGGTCATCAGGTCATGGGGTGGGTGGGTCAAGTTAATTAAAAATTAACATAGTACAATTTAGGATGACCCAATGTAAAAAGTAGGCCATGTGGTGACCTTTTTTCACAAAATTAACCTTGTTGGTAACGTAGTAGGTGTTATCTTCATACAGTTAGTCTTGCTTGTGACGGGCTAATCCCGTCACAAGCTTGTGACCTCTCACAAAAAGTGAGAGGGGACAAGGTGGGGCACCCCCCATGTGCTTCTCACTCACCTCTCAATGGGTATTTTGTGAGAGAAAACGGTATCCGTCACAAGCTTGTGACGGATATCGCCCGTCTTCAATGAGATTTTGTGATCTTCATATTGGTTTGGGAATAAAAAATTACTTATGTTGGTGATCCAATTAAGGCGATTTTCTCCTGGGGATGGTCTAAATTCAATTTTAATTTGGCTAATGACTGGTTCAGGACATAAAGTCCTTGATTGCATAAATGATACTTTATCAAACAACATTCCACAAGTTGTAGACCAGGTGCCTTTGAATCAAGAATGAAGAGTATGCTCCTCTAAGTTAAATATTTTATCAGTCATGGGCTTTAAGTAAAAGTTGTTGCTCTCCTGTTAGGTTAACTTATGTCCCTTCTAAACAATGCGAATATACACACCTTGGTTACTTAAGAATTGTTCCCAAAATTCATCTTGAAATAATCTTCAAAAGCTCTTTTAATTCCTTCGTAATTACTAATTAGAATGAATCTGCCATTTGTAACACCCGAACCTTTCGTTAGTTGGATAAAAATCGTTTTGGGTTAGTTTCTATTTTAATTTGAGCGTCTAATTCATTTTCAAGCTAAAATTGCTTCCATTTTACTTTAATTAGAAAAATCGTTTTGGGTTAGTTTCTATTTTAATTTGAGCGTCTAATTCATTTTCAAGCTAAAATTGCTTCCATTTTACTTTAATTAGTAAACCCGGCTCATACTACTCTTATAACCTTCCTTTTATGGAAATAAGCTCACGCACCTTCTTGTTCAACAAAAAATAGATTTTACTAGGAGAAACTCGATTAAAAGCTCTCATCTTTCTTCAAGCTTCAAATTACCGCCAATATATATATATATATATATATATATATATATATATATATATATATATATATATATATATATAGAATTAGGATCACATGAGTCCACCCTATCTTTTTGAGTCCGTGAGTCCATGATAAATATCACACGTTATATTAAATAATATCACAGCTTACAGTATCACACGTTATACTAAACAATATCACAACTGAAAAAAAAACTTTTTCAAAAAAAAAAAAAATTGAAAAACCAAATCGTGATATTGTTTTGTAATACAATATCACACGTTATGCTAAACAATATCACACGTTATACTGAACAATATCACAGATTTCACGAAAAAAAAATTTGTCAAAAAAAAATTTCGAAAAAAAAAATTTGAAAAAAAAAATTTCGTGATATTGTTTTGTAATACAATATCACAAGTTATGCTAAACAATATCACACCTTATACTAAACAATATCACAGCTTACACGAAAAAAAAAATTGTTAAAAAAAAATTCGAAAAAAAAATTTTATTTTGAAAAAAAAAAATTTTGAAAAAAAAAATTTCGTGATATTGTTTTGTATAGTGCGTGATATTGTTTTATGGACTCATGGACTCAAATATTTAGGTGGACTCACAGGATCCCACCTCTCTCTCTCTCTCTATATATATATATATATATATATATATATATATATATATATATATATATATAATAATAGAGAGAGAGAGAGAAGAGATCAACTAAGGCCAATTCATCTTATGAGTCCATAAGTCCTTCTAAAGGCCCTTGGATGAAGAGAATGGAAGGCTAGGATTAGATCTCAATGGATGGCTACAAACTAATCCCTCCACCTTTTCTCTAATTAGCTCATCAATCCTATTAACATACCTCACTAATCATTCATCATCTCATTATCACAACTTCTTCTCATCTCTCTACATCTCAATTCTCTTTCCTCTCTAAAAAACCCAAAAAAATCAAAACCTCCAAAAATAAAAAACCCAAAAAAATCATTCATTCATCTCTTCCTCATTCACCACCACCCACCACCACCCTCCCGACACCACCCCACCACCCGCCGCCGCCGCCAACCCCACCGCCGCCGCCGCCACCGCCACCGCCACTGACGGTTTTTTTTTTTTTTTTTTTTTTTTTTTTCGTGTTAGTTTTTATGTTTTGAGTTGTTTTTTTCCATTCGTTATTTTTGTTATCTTGTATTTTATTTATTTATTATAATCCATATTTTGACATTTCAAATATCGTCTTATTTTTTATTTTTACAAATGTCGTTTCTTTAGAATTCGTCTTGTTTTTTTTTTTTTTTTTTACAAATGTCGTTTTTTTAAAGTTATTATAAAATTTTCAGTTATGGGCAAAAGTTATACTTTTATGGACTAAAGTTATACAAAAATGAACCAAAGTTATACAAAAATGGACCAAAGTTATACAAAAATGAACCAAAGTTATACAAAACTGGACCAAAGTTATACAAAACTGGACCAAAGTTATACAAACATAGACCAAAGTTATACAAAAATAGACAAAGTTATACAAAAATTGGACGAAAGTTATACAAAAATGAACCAAAGTTATACAAAAATGAACCAAAGTTATACAAAAATTGGACCAAAGTTATACAAAAAATTGGACTAAAGTTATACAAAAAATTGGACTAAAGTTATACAAAAATGAACCAAAGTTATACAAAAATGAACCAAAGTTATACAAAAATGAACCAAAGTTATACAAATATGGATTAAAGTTAGACAAATATGGATTAAAGTTAGACAAATATGGACTAACTTTAATCCATATTTGTATAACTTTGGTTCATTTTTGTATAACTTTGGTTCATTTTTGTATAACTTTAGTCCAATTTTTGTATAACTTTAGTCCAATTTTTTGTATAACTTTAGTCCATTTTTTGTATAACTTTGGTGCATTTTTGTATAACTCTGGTCTATTTTTGTATAACTTTGGTTCATTTTTGTATAACTTTGGTGCATTTTTGTATAACTTTGGCTCATTTTTGTATAACTTTTGTCCATTGTTGTATGACTTTAGTCCAATTTTTGTATAACTTTAGTCTTTTTTTGTATAACTTTGGTCTATTTTTGTATAACTTCAGTCCTTTTTTGTATAACTTTAGTCCATTTTTGTATAACTTTAGTCCTTATTTGAATAACTTTTGTCCTTATTTGTATAACTTCAATCATTTTTTGTATAATTGTAGTCCAAATTTGTATAACTTTAGTCGAAAATTGTATAACTTTAGTCCTTATTTGTATAACTTTAGTCCTTATTTGTAAAACTTCAGTCCAAATTTGTGTAATTTTAGTCCAAAATTGTATAACTTTATTCCATAAGAGTATAACTTCAGTCATAAAATGTATAACTTTAGTCATAAAATGTATAACTTTAGTCATAAAATGTATAACTTTAGTCATAAAATGTATAACTTTAGTCGTAAATAGTAAAAAAATCAAACAATAAAAAAAATAAAATCAAAACATAACACAAATCATAAAATCAAACAAATAAAAAAACTTGAATAACAATAATAAAAACCAAATAACAATAATAACAATAACAAAACAAAAAACCAAATAACAATCACAAAAAACCAAATCTAAAATCTAAAAAAAAACCAAATAACAAAACCAAATTTAAATATCGTGTGTATAACTCTAATGCACGCAGTGTATAACTTTAATAGACAAGATGTATAACTTTAGTCCAAAAAATCAAAAAACAATAACAAAAAAAACCAAATAACAATAACAATAATAACAAAAACAAAACAAAAAACCAAATAACAATAAAAAAAACAACACCCACAGAAAAATAACATAAAACCAAACGAAAATTAAAAAAAAAAAAAATGAAAAAAAAGAACGAAAAAAAGGAGAAAGGAAGAGCAGGAGGGAGAAAGGAAAAAAGGAGAAAGGACAAAACCAAATAAAAAAATCAAAGTAAATCTAAAAAACAAAAAAAAAAGACAAAAAAAGTGAGAAAACAAAGACAGCAACAACGACATCACCACACCACCTTCTTCCTTTTTCCTTTCTCGCACAACCACCGCCACTCCCACCATGACTGACCCACTCACCTCACCTTTCTCCCCAAACCGCAACAACCACCACCACCACGAGCAACAACCAGCAATGACAACGGCCGACGAGCAATGGAGGAAAGGCGGGATTTTCAAATTTTGAATTTTGAAAATAGGCGGGCGTTTTTTTGTTTAGATCTGAAGAAAAAAAAGGAGGGTTGTTGCGGTGTTGTTGTTGGCAGGTGTGGGCGGGTGTGGTGATGGTAAGGAGGGTTGTTGGTGTTGTTGTGGTTATTGTTGTTGTCGTCGAGTTGTTGCGGTGGTAGAGGGAGGAGGGAGTCGTGGAGTTGTTGTTGTTGTTGTCGTGGTGTTGTTGGCCGATGGAGGGAGGGAGGTGGGAAGGGAGGTCGGATGGTGGGATGGTGCGAGAAGGGAGGTCGGCTGGTGTTGTTGTTGTGGTTGCAGTGGTGTTGTGGGTGGGTGTTGCCGGCATGGTTGGCAGTGGGAGAGGAGGGTGGCGAGGAGAGTGGGATGCGTGGTGGTGGTGGAGGAGAAGAGGGAGGCCGGCTGGTGTTGTTGCCGGCATTGTTTGTTTTTTTTTTTGGTTTTTTTTTTGTTGTTTTTTTTTTTGTTGATTTGGTTTTTTTTTTTTGAGAGAATGAGAGAAAGATGAGAGAGAAAGAGTGTATGAGAGAAGTGTGAATGAATGAATAATGAGGAAGTGAGTTGGGAGATTAGAATGGTGGTAGAGTTGTACAAAATTAGGTAGAGTTATACACAATTAGGGAGGGAGATTAGGGAGGTTTATTTGTGACCCTTGAATGAGATGTAATCTCATCCCTCCATCCCTTCCATCCAAAGGCCCTTATAAGGACTTAGGGACTTATTAGATGTAGTGGCCTTAGAAGAACCCTTCTATATATATATATATATATATATATATATATATATATATATATATATATATATATATATATATATATATATATATATATATATATATATATATATATATATATATATATATATATATATAGAAATTGAATCTCGTGAGGCACCCTTCTTAGGGTGAGGCGGCTGAACTCATTCTATACCATTGGATCTAAATATTATAGACTCATAAGATGATGCCACGTGTCCCCTATTTAATTCCAACCAACACACGCACATTTCATTGAATACCATTCATTTCGAACAAACACACGCACACTCTTTCTCTCTCTTCAAATCATCTTCGTCCTCCATTATCACTGAGCTCCCCGTCCGCCATTATCACTGAGCTTTTCCTACCGCCATTATGTTTAGCTTTCGACCTCCGTTATCAGTGAGCTGAGGTTTTGTACTGCATTATCATCACAAATTAGGTATTTTCGATCTACTAATTTAAGTTTCGATTCATCTTCCTTTCATTCTGTATTTTTCAGTTTAATTTCCAAATTTATTTAGTTCGTCAAATTATTGTTGTTATTATGCAGGTTTTTGATTGCTTTGTGAGCATAATCGAACACAGTAGGAACGCATAAAATCAATTGCAGTCGATTTCTCCGCATTTTCGTATGTTCCTTTCTATTTCTTTACTAGATTTTGATTTTTTTGCTTATTTAGTTAAATTTTAGGTTATAAACTTCATTAATTAGGTTAAATAAGGAGTTTTGCTCTTGTTTCACTATTTTCCTTCATTCGATTTTCATCGATTTTTTATGCATTCCTTATCTGCTTAATTATTCTTTGAATTGAAGTTTCATTGTTATTGTTCATTGTTAGTTATTGCCGATTTCATGTTTACCTGCTTAATGTTTAGGTTATAAACTTCATTAATTAGTTAAATTTTAGGTTATAAACTTCTTTGGATTGAAGTTTCATTTTTATTGTTCATTTTTCACTTGGACTTAATGTTTGTCATCTGTTTGTTAAGATTCGTTTACCTGCTTTTGTGAAACCTAGAACTTATTTTGTGAATCTAGAAGGTAAATTTGTGAAACCAGTAGCTTATTGTTATATTATCTTCAAACTTGGCCTTAATTTTTGTCATCTGTTTGTTAAGATTTGGTTTACCTGCTTTTGTGAAACCTAGAACTTATTTTGTGAATCTAGGAGGTAAATTTGTGAAACCAGTAGCTTATTGTTATATTATCTTCAAACTTCATCTTACTTTTGTTGTTGTTGCTTGAGTTCTCATTGAATAAGGTCTGCGATTATTCAAAGGTTTGCATAATTACAGAGTTTTGCATAAATTACACTAGCTACTTTGTCTTTCGTTGTTCTTGCTTGAGTGTTCATTGAATAATGTCCGAGATTACAAAGAAGCGAGAGAAACAAATTAAGAAGAAAAGGTCGATATTCGGTAAACAATGTCCGAGATTCACCAAACAAGGTCCGACAATCTAAACCTTTTTATTTTCCGGTTTTTGTGCTTCCTAGATTTAATTTTGTGAGGAATTTGTGCTTCCTAGGTCTGAGAATCTCGTTCACCTTTGTTTATTTTCCCAGCTTGTTAGTCCAACTACCTAGGAATTTGTGTTTTGTATTTTCACATTTCTTTTGTTTATCTAATATTTGTATTTCACTTGTTTCATAGACAAGTATGACACCTTGGTGCAATGGTTGTGTTGTTAATGTTCTTGACGAAGATCAAAAGTCATTTCGCGCACTTTATGTCACTGAAAAACAAACAGCTATGGATTTCTCTTTTTCGCCGTTAAAGGAAGTTATAGTGCCTGGCCGTCACTATCAAGCATGTCATTCTGTTTTCAATAATGAAGGTCTTATGGAAAAAATCTTCTCAAAAATTAATGATCGGGAAGATAAAGCAAATATGGCGCTCGTTTGTCGAAATTGGGCTCAACTATTTCGGATACACAAAAGTGCACTGGGGTCACCTTCTCATATTGGCTTTTCAGTAGATATAAATGATATGAATGGTGTTCGGACTATTCGTAGGGGTCCTAGCATAGTCTTTCAAACATGCAAATGTTTCATGACGGACAATATGATTGTCAAATTCTTAGTGCATTATATGCAAGCAAAAATTCCATCTCAGAGTACTCATCTCAATGCTCTTGATGATCCGCACGCAATCGTTAATGAGTCATTGCTTGTTTTAAGAGCTACGAGTGAAGAACGAGATATAGCTATTGGCATTGCTGGCGACTTACTACTCACTCGTCTTGATATATCTTTTCTTGACTTACCTCGATGATGATGTATATATAGCCTAGAGTTGTCCCTTGTTTGTAATGTACTATCTGTGTAACTAGGGCTTTGCACTTTAAGGTTTTAACTTTGCCCTTTTGTTATTTTGTATAATTTCGTAGTAGTGTCAACCTTCTGTATAATTACGTACGTCTTAGTTTAACATTTTGGATAACATAAATTATCATGTAATGTTGTACTTTTGTTTTAAATATTTGCATGGATCACTTTTCTATGTATTATGCAATGTTCTTTACTTCCGACTTTCTATTTAATTTTGTATTTGTTTTCTTACATATTCTTACATGCACTTATAATGACCAACTTATTTTGTGACCTTATTTTGTGAATTGTGGATTTTCTTTTGTGAATCTTGCAACTTATTATGTGAATCCTGAAAATTATTTTGTGAATCCTGGAACTTATTTTGTGAACTTATTTTGTGAAGGCCTGAATAAGGACGTAGATTCACTGAATAAGGTCTGAGATTCACAAAACAAGGTCTGTGAATTCACCAAATAAAGTTATGAGCAAAATAGATGACTTTAACTACTAATAATGACCAAGTTTCACAAAATAAGCCCTTAGATTCACTGAACAAGGTCTGAGATTCACAAAACAAGGTATGTGAATTCACCAATTAAAGGTATGAGCAATATAGATGATTTTAACCACTTATAATGACCAAGTTTCACAAAACAAGCCCTTAGATTCACTTGAACAATGTCCGAGATTCACAAAAACAAGGTATGAGAATCTAAACCTTATCGACCAAGTTTCTTTATTTTGTGAACTTATTTCCTTTTGCTTTGTGAATAATAGGTTTTACCGAGTTGTAGGAATCAAGCCAAGCCAGGATGAAGCGACGTTCGAGGACGTGCGGAAGCTCTTTGCACCACTCTATTGAAGCACCCATCAAGCTACCGAACCGGTCCTAAGCCACCTAACAAAAAGACAAAAATTTACAAAGAGAGACTGCCTGTGTTGAGGACTCGGATGTCTCCGTCTGGGCTTTACCACTTTCTCAACAATAAGGAGAATCCACCATCAGATAAGCAGATTGAAGCTATACAAGAAATGGGATTTGGTTCTCTATTGCAGCTTAAAACAGATGTTGTTCCGGGTCAGTTGGCGTACTGGCTAGTTTCTAATTATGACCACTGTACAGGATCGTTGTGTGATGGGAAACTCCTTGTTTTAGAGGAAGATATCCATCTGTGCATGGGATTGCCAATGGGTCCAAACATTGTCGAAGAAGCAAAAATTGGAGATAAGTCCCCTTCTTATGTGTCTCTTTTGGAGGATTTCAAAAGTCAATACAATTGTAGTTCCATTGAGCTCAAACACATTATGGAAAAGCTCTCTACACAAAAAGATGGTGGAGATGATTTCAAACGCACTTTCATCATTTATATCTTCAATGCTTTTCTAGGCGGTGTTGTAGGCAATCGGGCTAGTTTGAGACTTCTTAAAAGTTTGGCAAACACTGAGTTGATCTCCAGATTCAACTGGTGCAATTTCATCAAACGCAAATTGGCTGGCCAAGTTGAGTCTTGGCAAAAGAAGGAGTGGCAAAAATCGAAGAAAATTGGTTTGGTGGACCTATTATGGTCTTGGTTTTCATTTATGTTGACCGATTTGTCTTCAAAGCACGCCTTGTTTCTCGGCAGTTTCCAACGCTCTCAACTTGGACTAAAGAAGCTATAACCAAGAGAGTTAAGCAGGAACTGAATGACAAAAATTCGGACAAGAAAATTTTTGGCAGGGGTTCTATTGAGCCTCCAATGTTATTCAACCACCATATTCCACAGTTGTGTCCTCCTCCTCCAAAGATTGAGCTTGGTCAGTCTTCCAAGTCAACAATTCAAGATAAAGCATCTGAAGCTGACGCTGAAAAATTACCGCTACCTGGGAATGAAGGCACTGGTGAGTTTGTCCATAAACTTGCGTTTTCCGCAAAGGCAGTGGCTCAAGCTTTTTCGGATTTCAAATCACTTGTTAGTCAAGCTCCCTCCAAACTGCCTTCAACAACAACAGTGAAGAAACTAGTTGCAGCTGTAGACGGCATAGCAGAAGGTTTTAAGTTATCTCAACAAGAGGATGATGCTGAAAATGTCAACGATGTGAAGAATGAGGAAAAGGTGTCGGACATTGTGGATGAGAACATCGCTGAGAAAGTGGTTGACGATATTCATGAGAATGTGGAGAAAGGTGGGGAGAATGTGGAGAAAGCTGGGGAGAATGTGGATAATTTGTATGGGTGGTCTGAGGCTGATTTGTTGGCGGGATTGGATGCTTTGGGTGAAGCTTTGCAACCAATTGTGCGACATCATTCACCACCACCAAATGCAGAATTCCCATCCTTTAGGCTTCTAGCAGATGATGACCATTTGTTGTCTCAACCTGAGCCTGAGCCTGACACATATGCTGCTGTGTCATCCCTCCTTGTGGATGTCATCCCTCCTTTCACTGAGCCCACTCCTTTGGTAGGGAACACATCTTCTCACGCTGCTCTAGATGATGTTCTTCCTGATAAGGACGTCACCGAGCCTACAATTATTGAGATAACAGCTATTCCTCCTACTACTGTGGTACTGAAGACAACTCGTGATGTTATTTGCCTACCAGATACTCCACTTGTTTCAACAATTGATAAAACATCTGTCAGTAAACGATCTGTCAGTAATGTCTATATTCGTCGATCGCCACGTCATTTGGCAAAGTCGATTGCCCGTGTTCCTTGCAAAACCCCAGCTACTGCTGCAATCCCATGTCCCTTATCTCCCTTACCAATTGAAGAGGATGTTCGGGTCGTGGTAAGAGGAGGGTTGTAGTTCAATTTGAAGTTATCCGATCGCCCTATTTGCAAAGGAATCTTAATGTTTTTAAGGAATTGAATCAAGATGAGAAACAAGTATTAGATTTTATACTTGGCGAATCATATGATGAAACGGAGCTTCTTTTCCAAAGTGAATGTCAGACTTTGACTAGGAGCCAGTTGAAGAGTGTGCACGAAGTCGATCGGATATCATCTCATGTCATAGATGTGTATTGTGAGATCTTAAATAGTAATGAGATGTTCAAATCCCGGACTTCCCCTTCTCGTTTATTTGTGCCGTATAGAAATGAAAGTGTTAGTCTTATTACCCTGTACTTTATCCAATTCTCGAGTGTATTTTACATGATGTTCACTTCTAATCGTTACTCATACTGATCTTATTTTTTGTTCCAGTGTCTCTCCAATGTTGATGTTTAACAGTTCAACTAGTAAGTCTTTTATTTTGGTCGCTTATATTTCAACTTAAGTTCATTTTTTACTTTTTTATTCTTTGCATTTTTGTCTTTTTTAATTCGATTAACTTTTTATCCCTTTTCGGGTTTTCGCTCCAATAGTCTCCGCCTCCTGCGCACCTTTCTTGATTTGTATCGACCTCAGAACTAAAAGTAGCAAAGTGCAAATCATCCATCCTATGAAAGGCAGATATGTTGATTATTCTTGTTTTATCCAACCTTTGGTACGTCTATTGTTTCCATTTTGCTTAGGGAAATGTGTGTTATTGTGATTCTACTAGGAAATGACTTTGTGAATGTATGACTTTATTTTGTGAAGCCTACACTTATGTTTCACAAAAACAAGCCCTAAGATTCTTTGAACAAGGTATGAGATTCACAAGATAAGGTGTGAGATTCACAAAATTAAGCCCAAAATAGATGTTTTTAAACTACGCCCAAGTTTCACATAACAAGCCCTAAGATTCACTGAACAAGGCCTGAGATTCACAAGATAAGGCCTGAGATTCACAAAATTATGAGCAAAGTAGATGATTTTATTTTAAACCACGACCAAATTTTCACAGAACAAGCCCTAAGATTCACTGAACAAGGCCTAAGATTCACAAGATAAGGTCTGAGATTCATAAAATTAAGAGCAAAATAGATGATTTTAAACCACGACCAAATTTTTTCAGAAAAAGCCCTAAGATTCACTGTACAAGGTCTGAGATTCACAAGATAAGGTGTGAGATTCATAAAATTAAGAGCAAAATAGAAGATTTTAAACCACGACCAAGTTTCACAGAACAAGCCCTAAGATTCACAGAACAAGCCCTAAGATTCACTGAACAAGGTCTGAGTAGCTAAGAAAGACTGATTTCTCTTTTGTACATACAGAAAGAAAAGCTCATCCGGCTTCTTAAACCAAAGGTGCAAAGACCGAGAAGTATTCGTGGACGCCTTAGAAGTGTTTATCCCAAAATCAAACTTACGTTCGATGAAATAGATAATGGCATCTATTTATTGAACATATTGGAGAATTACAAAGGAAACAAAAGTGATTGTCCAATAACCATATATCTTTGTAAGATTACTTTTTCAACTCTATTTGTACATTGATAAATATAAATTTTTATAAGTAGGCAACACATTATTATTCCCCTTTTTGCATTTATAGGAAGTTCAGGTGAAGCGTTTTGCATCGAGGGTGTGCTATCGATTATTACATGTGGTAAGAACGTATTAAGAGATAGAGTGAAAAAAGATGCACTAGAATGGAGTCGTGTACATTTGTAAGAACCTTCTTATTTTAATATTATCATATTTTCTTGCAAAACCTTTAGTACTTTAGTTGATTAAATGATGTTTATATGCTCATATTGTGGCAGTGGCTCTCGACCACTTCCTTACAGTGACCAGCAATTGTTGGATTATGTATGCAGATCAAAATCGGCACAAACTAAATTGTAATGATTTTGCTTTGATTTGATTTTACGATATAAAAGTTATATGATTTTTATTTGATTTTACAATATAAAAGTTATATTGTGAGAGATATTGACTAATTGCATTTCCTCATTATTTAAGTGACGCTATGGTGTCCACTCCATGGATGGAAGTCACAAGGGAGGCTTTGCTGGACCCTTGGACCACGTGGCTTTGTTATGGATCAGGTAAGAATCATTTTCCTTTCCTTTTTCTTTTCATGTTTCATTTTACTTTTTTTGTGAATCCTAGAACTTGTTTTGTTAATCCTAGACCTTATTTTGTGAATGATGGACCTTGTTTTGTGAATATTGGAGCTTATTTTGTGAACTTATTTTTGTGAATCCTGGAACTTGTTTTGTGAATCTTGGACCTTATTTTGTGAATCCTGGACCTTATTTTGTGAATCTTTGGACGTTATTTTGTGAATCCTTTGCATATGTTTTGTTAAATTTGTTTTGTAGGTGATTGATATGTTTGGAGTGAAGTCCACACTCGGTAAATTAGATCTCCTCTACTTGCCAACCACAGTATATGTGAGCTTCAAATCCTTTAGATGTTGATATTTCAAGTATTGGCTCCTCCTTGGTTTATTAAAATGGTCCTACTTTTGTCACATGCAGACCGTTCATGAAGAAGCAACCCTTGACTATTTGGGGTCAATACATGAAGTCGATTACATTCCATTTGATGGGAGCAATATCCAAAAGGTGAAAGATCCCTCTTCTACTATTTATGTTCTTTTTTATTTATTTTCGTTCATGTGTATTGTTAATTGGTTTGTCTATTGCAGGTTTTTATCCCTATGTTTAACAAAAAGTGTCGTCATTGGTGGGCTTGCGTTTGTGATTTAAAGCAAAAAAAAAATTTCATCCTCGACTCGAGCACCGATATACATGCGGATCGTGATAACGAGACAGCCCACGAGATTGTATGATTTTTTCCCAAAAAATTTTGGAGTATTTATCTTTAGTTTTTTTCCCAAAAAATATATCCCTGTCATATTTTTATGTTCTATTGGCTTTTTCATGTTCCAGTTGTACCAAGTTTCATCTGTTCTTTGTAGTGGTTCATCTCCATTTGAACCTTTGCGGTTGATGTACATGAACCCAATTGAAAACCTTAAAGTCCCTCAACAAAAAACATGGTATGTAACCATGTATCTTCGTTTTTTATGCTATATTATGAGATATATTGTACAAGTTTTAATGGTCCCTCTCTGACCAAAATCATGTACCCAATCCCATATTTGTTGAAATGAATGGTTGAATAGTTGATGTTCACTTGAGATGTTTTTTTTACTCATAAATGTTTATTTATTTGTAGTTTTGATTGTGGAGTGTTTGTGCTGAAATGGTTGGATGCGTTGGACAATCAAAGTTTATGGACCAACAGTGAATATTTTGAGGTATAGATTTACGGGTTTTGCCTCCTACCTTGCCATTGCTACATATTAAATATATACTATACCGTATGAAAATCTCTTTTGCGAGAAATTGCGACTATCGAAAGAAGATAATATTGGAACTTCTTAAATGGGATAAAAATACAAAAACGGTACACTTGCTTGACTTAAAATTAATGCAAAGTCCATTTCGTCATAACTTTGGTGAACATTTGTTAATTGTTACTTGTTTTTCATGGTATAGGTGTTTCATTGATGACATGGACAGTCTTTTGCAAGCAAATGATCATTCTTCGATGGATATGTGTTCAGTGGCGGCCATCCCTTGCTTCAGCAGGCCTGCTATATCTAAAATTAATTCGGCCATATGACCTTGTTTGTTTGTAATGGTACCATGAATTGTTTAGTCTGTAATCTTGTATTTAGTAGTCGAGAATGTATTTAGTAGTCGAGAATGTAATGCTACAAGAAATTGTGAAACTTGGATTGACCATAAGATGAGACGGGTGTACTTCGTATGACAGTCTTTTATTGAGAGACAAAGATGTTTAATGCAAGCCGCCTTCTCATTTGATTCGCATCCTTTTCTGTATTATGTACAATTACATGTTTCATATCATCAACTAAATTTTGATCAAAATCACAAAAATACTTAATGCTGGATTCAGGTCTATGTTTCATAATTTTCTGTTCCAGTTTCACAAGATAAGGTCCAGGATTCACAAAATAAGTTTCAGGATTCACAAAACAAGGTCAAGGATTCACAAAACAAGGTCCAGGATTCACAAAACAAGATCAAGGATTCACAAAACAAGGTCACAAACTAAGTTCAAGTAGTTAACAACATAAGGTCCAGGATTCACAAAACAAGATTCAGGATTCACGAATTATGTTCCAGGATTCACAACATTGAGTGAAACAAACATCTTAAGTGAAGATCCACGTGGTTTCAATTTTAGCATTTCGCATTTTCACAATTTCGCAATTTTCAAATTTCACCATATTCAACATCCATATTCACTCTCTTCAACTTCCATATTCACCATATTCACTAACTGCTCTCTCTTCAACTTCCATATTCACTAACTGCTCGTCTTCGCCATTATCCGCCATTAGCTTTTCTTCGCTATTATCCGCAAATTAGGTATTTTTCTATCTACTTTCTCAAATTTCGATTCATCCTCCTTTTGTTTCGTATTTTTCACCATAATTTTCAATCAACTTCTTTAATTCGTCAAATTATTGTTTAGGGTTTTTGCCTGTTTTTGTTATTGAGGGTTTAGGGTTTTGCCAGTTTTTTGTTAGTGAGGTTTTAGGTTTTTTTAGTATATTTCGATTCTTTTGCGTATGGTTTTGTGATTAATTTATCGTTCTTTGGATGCATGTTCTTTGCCAATTTTTAAATGTTTTTGTTCTTTGTGGGTTTATGGCGCTCGTTTTTGCCAGTTTTTGTTAGCTACATCTCATTTGCATTTCGTGAATCTAGGATCTAGTTTTGTGAATCTAGGACCTAATTGTGTGAATACGACCTGTTTTGTGAAATTGGAAGATAATATTGTTATACTTGTTAATAAGTGCATGAAATCACCTTATCTGTTTTCATTATCTTATCCTTATTTATTGCGCGAGTTTTTAAGTAGCTACATCTCATTTGCATTTCGTGAATCTAGGACCTAGTTGTGTGAATCTGGGACCTAATTGTGTGAATCTTAGACCCTGTTTTGTGAAACTGGAAGATAATATTGTTATACTTGTTAACAAGTGCATGAAATCACCTTCTCTGTTGTCAAACTTACTTAAAATGTTTACATTTCGGATTTTAGTTCTGATGTTATTTTGCCTTACTTGGTGCATAATAGGAAGCCATCAAAAATGAAGCGACTGTTCAACCAATGGGTGATTATACTTGAAGCTACCGAACCATCCGAGCCACCTAAAAAAAAGACAAGAGTTTACAAAGAGAGACTGCCTGTGTTGAGGACTCGGTTGTCTCCTTCTGGGCTTTACCACTTTCTCAACAATAAGGAGAATCCACCATCAGATAAGCAGATTGAAGCTATAAAAGAAATGGGATTCGGTTCTCTATTGCAACTTAAAACAGATGTTGTTCCGGGTCGGTTGGCGTCGGCTAGTTTCTAATTATGACCACAGACAGGATCGTTGTGTGATGGGAAACTCCTTGTTTTAGAGGAAGATATCCATCTGTGCATGGGATTGCCAATGGGTCCAAACATTGTCGAAGAAGCAAAAATTGGAGATAAGTCCCCTTCTTATGTGTCTCTTTTGGAGGATTTCAAAAGTCAATACAAAGGTAGTTCCATTGAGCTCAAACACATTATGGAAAAGCTCTTTACACAAAAAGATGGTGGAGATGATTTCAAACGCACTTTCATCATTTATATCTTCAATGCTCTTTTAGGCGGTGTTGTAGGCAATAGGGCAAGTTTGAGACTTCTTAAAAGTTTGGTAAACACTGAGTTGATCTCCAAATTCAACTAGTGCAATTTTATCAAACATAAATTGGCTGACCAAGTTGAGTCTTGGCAAACGGAGGAGTGGAAGACCCAAAAGCTGCAAGAAAATTGGTTTGGTGGACCTATTATGGTCTTGGTTTTTATTTATCTAGACCGATGTGTCTACAAAGCACGCCTTGTTACCCTAAGTAGTTTCAACGCTCTCAACTTGGACTAAAGAAGCTATATCCAAGAGACTTAAGCAGGAAGTGAATGACAAAAATTCGGACAATAGAACTTTCGGCAAGGGTTCTATTAAGCCTCCACTGGTCATCACTCAGCATAAGGCACATGCACTTTTGCCTACTATTGAGTTTTCGGAGTCTTCAAAGCCACCGAGCGCACCTTTGCCTGCTATTGAGTTTAGGCAGTCTTCAAAGCGATCAAGTGAACAACAACATTCTGAAGATGAAGAACCTTCGATCCTCCTACGAGTTTATTAATAAACTTGCTCTTTCCATAAAGGTCATGGTTCAAGCTTTCATGGAGTACAAATCTCTTGCTAGCCAAGCTCTGAGCAAACTACCTTCCTCAGCAACAGTTTCTAAACTAGTTGCATTTCAGTAGATGGTATTGCAGATGGTTTTAGGGCATCTCAAGAAGACAATAATGAGGAGGGTAATGTACGGGGAGAGTGTGGAGGGTAATAGTGGGGATAATCTAGCTGAATTGTTGGAGGCATTGGACGTGATGGGTGAAGCTTTGCAACCAATACGATCACGTCGTTCATCACCAAAACCAGATCGCCAAATCATACGATTTTCGTGAACCTTCAACATCTTGTATTCAAGATGATGAACAACCTGATCATCTTTTATCTTCTGTCATACTATCGCTCATCGATGATTTCCCTCCGTCGGTGATGATTCCTCCCCGTCAATGATGAACAACCTGACCATTCTGAGCCCACAGTGGTAGCGGATGATCATCATAATCAAGAACGGTGCGTTGAGTACAATAGGAGGAGAACAACTGAAAGAGATATGCAAACAACTCCTGCAACTTCTACTCCTCCTCCTGTGGTAGGGAACAATGATCCTCCTTCTACACCAATTGTTTCCGGCCTCGATAAACCATCTTCTAGTAAGGAGTTGAGGGCGTGCAATCAAGAGAACCTATCCAGAGAAATAGTACAAAATGATGCACTCGAATGGCCTCAATACACTGACAGTGAATTGATGCATTTTGTTCGAAAGAAAGGACAGAAAAATATACAGTAATGTCATATTTTTGCTTTCATTTTCTCGATTTTTTTATTGTAATAAATATACCTACTAATTGAATTTTATCAATAATGAAGTGACGTTATGGTGTCCACTCCGTGGATGGTTGTCACAAGAGAAGCTTTGCGTAGTCTTGGACCGAAAGGTCTTGTTATGGATGAGGTAAGTAACCCCTGAGTATTATTTTCCTTTTCCTTCCCATGTTTTCATTTTGTTCACGTCACTCGATGTGTATGTTTCCTAACAAATTTAATTTTGTAGGTCATTGATATATTTGGAATTAAGTGCACATTCAGTAGAAGAAATTTAATCTACTTGCCAACAACAATATTTGTCAGTCTCAAATCCTTTATATGTTGATATTCAAGTATTTTGCGTTCTTTAAGTTGCTTTGTTTCTAAAATTGCCTTCTTGTGACTTGTAGAGTCTTGATCCAGAAAAGAACCCTGAAATTTGGGGTACACACATAAAGGAGTTATACTCCACTGTGGTAGCCATATCGACAAGGTCAAGGTCGATATTTGTGAATCCCTGGACCTTATTTCGTGAATCCTGGAACTTGTTTTGTGAATCCTGGACTTTATTTTGTGAGTCCTGGACCTTATTTTGTGAACTCCTTGACCTTAGTTTTGTGACATTGTTTTGTGAATCCTTGACCTTATTTTGTGAATCCTGGACCTTATTTTGTGAACTTATTTGTGAATCCTGGACCTTATTTTTTTTGAACTTATTTGTGAATCCTGGACCTTATTTTGTGAACTTATTTGTGAATCCTGGAACATAATTCGTGAATCCTGGATCTTGTTTTGTGAATCCTGGACCTTATTTTGTGAATCCTGGACCTTATTTTGTGAATCTTATTTGTGAATCCTGGAACATAATTCGTGAATCCTTGACCTTGTTTTGTGAATCCTCGACCTTGTTTTGTGAATCCTGGACCTTGTTTTGTGAATCCTGGAGTTTATTTTGTGAACCCCTTGAACTTAGTTTGTGACTTTGTTTTGTGAATCCTCGACCTTGTTTTGTGAATCGTTGGACATTTACTATCTCAGGTTTTTATCCCTTTGCATAGTAACACAGAGCCGCAACATTGGTGGGCTTGTGTCTGTGATATAAAGCATGGAAAAAATTTCATCCTTGACTCATGCGTGGCTGTTAATGTGGATCCTGACAACAAGCATGCCAAAGAGATTGTATGATTTTTTTTTTCCCAAATTATTGTTATTGCCTTTTCTTTTAAAAGTATATTCCAAAATATATTTTGATTTTGTTATTGCCTTTTCTTTTTCAGGTACATCATGTTTCAGCTATATTGCCAGGGTTATATAACTCTTTGGAGTTCATGCACACGAACGAATATGTCAATCTCAAAGTCCCTCAACAAACAACAAGGTATGTAAGCATGTATATTTTTCCTTTTGTTAACAGATCAATAGTTATTATTTTGAGCCATTTACTGTTTTTTTTTTGTCTAGTTATGATTGTGGAATTTTTCTGCTGAAGTGGTTGAGTGCCTTGGATGATGATAGTTTATGGACCAAAAGGGAATATTTTCAGGTAAGTTCATTAGTATACGTAAATAAGGCTTATCTTGTGAACGCCAGACATTGTGCAGTGAATCTCAGAGCTTTTTTAGTGAAACATGGTCATTATCAGCAAGGTCTGAGATTCATTGAATAAGCTCTGAGAATCACAAAACAAGGTTTGATATTCTCCAAATAAAGATAGGTTCGTTGTCTATATACTTCATTAATATATGTTTCTCTTGGCAGAATTTGTCACAATATCGAAAATCGATCGTATTGGAACTACTTAGATGGGATAAAAATACTACAAAGGTACACTTCATTGTCTTAAAAATGATGTGATGTTCATTTCTTCATAACTATGGCAAATTTTTCGTAAATAAGTCGATTGTACTTGTTTTTGGTTGTATAGGTGTTTAATTAAGGAAGACAATTGTCCGTGAAGTCATAATATGCAAAAGTGGGTCGAGGCTCCTGTAAAGATTGTTGCCTACATCAACTCTTGTAAAGATATTTTGATAGTTAATTTGACATTGACATTGACATTGACATTGAGTTGAGCAAAAATGGTTCGAGGCAAGATATTTCAACTCTTGTAAAGATATTTGATAGTTGTAAAGATTGTTGCCTTCATCAACTCTTGTAAAGATATTTTGATAGTTGTAAAGTAGATGATTTTAAACCACAACGAAGTTTGACATTGACATTGTCAATGAGTTGAGCAAAAGGTATGAGATTCACAAGATAAGGTCTGAGATTCACAAAATTAAGAGCAAAATAGATTATTTTAAACCACGAACAAGTTTCACAGAACAAGCCCTAAGATTCACTGAACTTGGTCTGAGATTCACAATATAAGGTATGAGATTCACAATATAAGGTCTGAGATTCACGAATTTAACAGCAAAATAGATGATTTTAAACCACGACCAAGTTTCACAGAACAAGCCCTAAGATTCACTGAACAAGGTCTGAGATTCACAATATAAGGTCTGAGATCAAGTGTCACAGAACAAGCCCTCAGATTCACTGAACAAGGTCTGAGATTCACAATATAAGCTCTGAGACCAAGTGTCACAGAACAAGCCCTAAGATTCACTGAACAAGGTCTGAGATTCACAATATAAGGTTTGAGATTCACAAAATAAGGTCCAAGATTCACAAATTTAAGAGCAAAATAGATGGTTTTAAACCACGACCAAGTTTCACAGAATAAGCCCTAAGATTCACTGAACTTGGTCTGAGATTCACTGAACTTGGTCTGAGATTCACAATATAAGGTCTGAGATTCACAAATTTAACAGCAAAATAGTTGATTTTAAACCACGACCAAGTTTCACAGAACAAGCCCTAAGATTCACTGAACAAGGTCTGAGATTCACAATATAAGGTCTGAGACCAAGTGTCACAGAACAAGGCCTCGATTCACCGAACAAGGTCCGAGATTCACAATATAAGGTCCGAGATTCACAATATAAGGTCCAAGATTCACAATATAAGGTCCAAGATTCACAAATTTAAGAGCAAAATAGATGGTTTTAAACCACGACCAAGTTTCTGAGAATAAGCCCTAAGATTAATCGAACAAGGTGAACAAGGTCCGAAATGATAAAAACGCTTGATGCTAGATTGAGAACCAAGTTTCACAATTTTACGTTCAGTTTCATAAAATAAGGATTCACAACGTTGACAAAAAAAAACAAGCTTAAAACTTGTCTTCTTCAATCATCTTCCTCTTCTTCCTCATTACATCATTCTTCATTCTCAACCTCTTCCTCTTCTTCCTCTTCTTCCGATGTGTCTCACTATGTGAAGAATCAAAGCTTTATTAGATACTTTTTTTTGAGAAAAGTTGCGTTTTCAAGCAACACTAAAATGGAAAGACAAGAGTAGAATTATACATACTTGATTCTCAGGAGGATGCTCTGCAAACTCATTTGGACAATTTCTTTTATCATGGTGTGACATGCGTTTACACTTAGCACACAACCTTTTTGGTTTTTTTGCCTTCATAATTGCCTTATTTTTGCTGCTCACCATCCTTTTACCACTACCTTTGTTTCTAGAGACTTTAGGTGGTAAGATCTTGATTTCTTTTGGAGCCTTGCAGTTGAGAAGGGCCTCCAATTCTTGTTCTTTGGTCAAAGGCTTTGGGTTTGGCTCCAACTTCTCTCGGAATTCTTTTATTAGCTTGGCAAAGTCTCTCATATCTGACTCTTCTTCTTTTCTTTTAAGCATACCAACAGTTGCGTAAATCTCGGACCACACGAGACATCTCAAACTTACTATTACCGTAAGATCATTGTTTTCCAGTAGATTTCCATTCAAATCATAAACCGGGTTTCTGAGTGCATTCTTACTCCACCTACGCAAAATGTATTTCTCAGGAATTTCCTTAAACTTCCCCGAGCAAATCCAAATGATGTGGTTGCATAAGATACCTTTCCTTTCAAACAATTTACATGCACAACGAACATCCATTGTTCTCCGATTGTACTCAATTGCATATCTCTTTCGCTTGTTCGCGTCCTCAACAATTGAAACTTCAAAGTTAGTTAGTTCTTTTGGATCTGGTGGGGTGTATCCACAAACACTACACGCATTTACCGAAAATTTAACCTCCTTTTGGAAATCAAAGAACACTTCATGTGTATAGACCTTCACTGCATGGGCCTCCCAGTTTGACCCGAATAGGGTTTCGGGCATTGAGTTGTGGCTCTGTGCTTCGAGAAGCTTTAGATTGTGCCTTTGTTGGTCCATGGCACTCTCAAATCTCATCCAAAATTCTACAAGAGTCCCATATTTATTTTCAAATCTCTTGAAGAAGCTATTCGAACTCTGATCTTTGTGTGGTTTTTAAAATGTTGCCCATCGGGACATTCCTGAAATAAGCGGGTATCCATTGATCTCGTTCTGCGAACTTGTCAGTCAACCATTTATTATCTTCTAACGAAAACTCGCTAATGACTTTAGCCCAATTCTCTTCAAATTCCTCAGGCTCCAAGTCCTCGCTCCAGGACAACATTGTTCGACGACTTAAGAAATCGGTCTCTTTGCAAATTGTGCTCCCAACCTTGTCTGTTACTTTCTTCATAATGTGCCACATGCAAAAGCGATGTCTTGCTTTTTTGAACACTTCTGCAAGTCACAAAATCCACATTATCTATTGTCAGAGATCTTTTGTCACAAATCAAGCTCTAACATTCACAAAACAAGGTCTCAGATTCACAAGATAAGAGAAATAACAATATAGGCAATTTCAAAACAAGGTCTCACAAAACAAGTTTAAGAATATTAGCTTTGTGTGTCATATAACAAGCCCAAAGATTCAGTGAACAAAGTCTGAGATTCACAAGATAAGGTCCGAGATTCAGAAAATTAAGAGCAAAATAGATTATTTTAAACCAAGACCAAGTTTCACATAACAAGCACCGAGATTCATCGAACAAGGTCCGAGATTCACAACATAACGTCCGAGATTCACAAAATTAAGAGGAAAATAGATGATTTTAAACCACGACCAAGTTTCACATAACAAGCCCTAAGATTCACCGAACAAGGTCCGATATTTCACAAGATAAGGTATGAGATTCACAAAATTATGAGACTGATAGATGATTTTAAACCACGACTAAGTTTCACATAACAAGCCCAAAGATTCACTGAACAAGGTCTGAGATTCACAAAATTAAGAGTAAAATAGATGATTTAAAACCACAACCAAGTTTCACATAACAAGCCCAAAGATTCATCGAACAAGGTCCGAGATTCACAACACAAGGTCCGAGATTCACAAGTTAAGGTCCGAGATTCACAAAACAAGGTCTCGATTCACAAGATAAGAGAAATAACAAAATAGGCAATTTCAACAAGTTATGACCATGTTTAAGAATATTAGCTTTGTGTTTTACAAATCAAGATCTAACTTTCACAAAACACGCTCTATGATTCACAAATTAAACTTCAAGATTCACCAAATAAATAACCAGATTCACAAAAGTAAGATATTCCAAACACACAGGAATCGCATTTATTATTAGGCATCTTGGTCACTGATGATGTAATTGGGTTCTTTGCCACCCATTGCTTTCGAGAACTTTGAAATGCCCAAATAAACGAGTCATCGTCTTCATGATCTAAAAGCACGCATCCAAATGTTATTGATTTTTTTGTGATTGTCAATGCCAGTGAAAGGTGCAAATTTCATGTTATATTTGTTTGTTCCATAGGTTGGATCGAATGAAATAGCATCACCAAACAATGTGTAACATCTGATGGAATCCGCATTTGTCCAAAAAATTCTTGTCAAGGCCTTTCACAAGATCATTTCATATGAAAATACCAACCCTTTTGTTTCTCGGAGGGTTTCTAAACGAGAGATGAACATATGTCCATCCTTGCCACTAAGTAGACACTTTACTTCCCTTTGGAAATTCTTGAAGCGCGTAAGGGTAGCTCCAACATTTTCGAAACCCTCGCTTGTTCCTTGCATAATTTGTATGTTAAACTAGCCCCGACATTCAATCTCGAATTTTGTATAATCAATTGCTTATGATATTCGTTCTGTTGATTTATATTAAGAGCAAGTTTCTCAAATTCCCTATTTTTGACAAAGGCCATTGGGTGATTGTGACCCTCACGGAATTGTTCAATTTTGTACATCTTTTCATGGTACATGAATTTTATCATTGCTTCACAACCCCACCTTTTAATTTTAGTTATTCTTGTACCACTTTGCTTATTGGAACTCTCGGCCACACCGCACTGCAACTCCACCCTTTTTCGTCTTGGTTTTAGCAGTTTTTTGTTTTTCTATTTGCACTTATTGCACCAGCTTTTGTTTTGTCACCAGTTTCAACAGTTGTTGTTTTTGCATCAGCTTTTGGAGGACGATTTTTCCTGTTATTAAAACCTTGACGATGACAAACCATGCATTTTGTTCGAATAGTCCCATCTTTAAACCTCTTAGTTGAAGACTTCCTTGCTTCAAACCCACAAGCAATAGCATAAATTTTATAGAACAACATTGTTGACTCTAAGTCCACAAATGTTTTGCCAAGCACGGGTGTAAACTTCTCTTCAATACTAGTTATCCATTGCTCAGTGCCACCCGGTGTGTAAGTTAACCAAGTAGTAGGTGTGGAAATAGTTGGCATTGTAGGGGTTGTTAACACAGCAGTAGAACCCTCACCATCCTGACAAGAACCAACAATAGAGCAAGGAACCTCACCACAACCGACACGAGGCGTCACACTACACTGTGAGTTGTTGTTGACATTTGAATCAATACCTAAGAAGATAAAAGGTTCACAAAGTCACATCTCACATTTACAAAACAAGGTTTAAGATTCACTAAATAAGGTCTGTGATTCACAAATAAAGTCTGAGGATATTATCTAAGCAAGGAAGAGAGCAGAATAGGTCATTCCTCTAAAGGGTTCACAAAAGGAGCTCTAGGATTCACAAATACAATTTGAGATTCACAAGTTCACTTTTTGGTTGATTATTAGTTCAGTTTTTAACTTTCACAAAATAACCTTCTAGTTTCACAAACTAGGTCTCGATTCACACAATAAGAAATAAATAAATTGCATTAGTAACGTTTAACAACAGAGATTCACAAAGTAAGGCCCAAGATTCACTAAATAAAGGCTGAGATTCACCAAATAAAGTCCGAGATTCACTAAATAAAGTATCAGATTATTAGTTCAAATAATTTAAAATTTTCTGGTGAAGATTATGAATTCACTTTTAAGAAAAGGTCAGGTTGTATGTATGAGGATATTTTGTTGATTTGTTAATAACACTTCCATTCCCAAGAAAAGAAAATTGAACAATCAAAAAATTTAATATATGGGTAATGTGAACAGTGCATGTTGACAGGTTGTGCCAAATACCGTGCCTATAAATATCTAATTTCGAAACATAATAGTATATACCAATAACCTCTCCTCTCTCAGTAAATCATTTCAAAAATCCCTATTGCACACAATGTCTCATTTATTTGTATTTCCCTATACTTGTGTTTTGCGAATGTTCAGTTATATGGATAAAAAAGGGAAGTATGTTTGTCCTGACCTCTCTAAATTGGCAGATTGTTTAATGAGCCAAGGTTATGAGATAGAGTCTTTGGTCCCTGTTATGTGCAGGCAGACTTGTCATTTTATGGGATTAGTACTAATTCAATTTGGCACAAATGACAATGGCTGCAAAAGGCTTTTAAGTTCGAAGAAGTTTGAGCAATTTGGGCGTACTAGATCTGAATGGCTGGCTACTTATTCCCGAGTTCAGGGGCCCTTTCTATGGGTAGCATCAAGGCTTGATTCAAAATATTTTAACTACACTCCAGTATGTAGAAGAGTCCCATATTCATCTAAACATGCAGGAAGATCACTCGCTGATGCAGATGAATGCTGCACCTATAGCTATATCAATATTGCTCTATGTGCATTGCCTCGAACAAATAGGGGTGATTGATAAACTAAACAAATATCATATCTTGCTTAATTTTTCAGCTTTTCATTTTATTTTATTTTTGAATGTTGTTGTTTAGTTAATTCGAAAGCCATGAGCATGCGAATTTTTATGTGATGACAAATTACAAGATTTTTAAGTTTTCTGAATATTATGTTTTAATTAATTTTTCTAAGATTCACTGAGTAAGGTCTGAGATTCACAAAATAAGGTCTAAGATTCACTAAACTAGGTCTGAGATTCACAAAATAAGTAAAAGAGTAGAAAAGGTGATTGTAACCACTTATGATAAGTTTCACAAAATAAGCTCTAAGTTTCACTAAACTAGGTCTGAGATTCACAAAATAAGGTCTGAGATTCACCAAACAACAAAATCCACTCAATTGATAAACGTTACACTAACAATTCAACCAACTCTTCAGTCACACAATTAGGTTCTAAGATTCACAGAGATACAATATCAATCCATATATTGCATAATAATCGAGCGTAAATTTTGACAAATGCAAATTGAATGATAGAACATGAGATTTTTACAAAATTACATAAAAACGATATACGATTCAATAACACTATTATCATCAGTCATTGTGATATCTACAATCTCCATAGCAATTAGAGCTGCAAAATCGTCAAAAACAATTTAGTAAGTAATACGAAATCCAGGAACAATCTCCATAGCATAGCAATTGAGAAAAAGGAAATCGCTCAAAATATTGGTCAAATTCGAACGTTTTATTTACAAAAATCGTTCAATTTGATCAAATTCGAACCTGATATCATCAATTTATGAGTGAATTGACAGAATTGTATGAATATGCTCAATTTTGATGAAAATTATGAAATTACCTGTAAATTATTCGATTTTTCTTCTGAAATTAATTGAATCAACGTTGTTGAATGTTGTTTTGATGAAATTCACGAACAATCGATGAACAAATTGATGAGCTCGCTTTTTGTCAAGAATTTCCGTTGAAGACGAGTTTGCTTGATGAAGAAAATTTTCAGAAAAAAATGTTGTTTGTTATATTTTTAGAGAGATATTTCGTGGTTGGGCTATTATATGATATAATATTTTAGTGAGAGAAAGTATTTTGGGCTAAATGAAAAGATTTGGAGTGACCCCTAAATTTTCAGCCCAATGAATAATAGGAAGTTAGTCCATATAATGAAGGATTAATGAAGGAATTTTGAGTGAGGCCGCCTCGCCATAATTAACGGCCTCACGGATTCGGCCTCTCTATATATATATATATATATATATATATATATATATATAGGGGCGGGTTCAGTTACGAACTGCCTTAACGTACGAACCGTACGAACTAGCTTAATTAGGCAGTTTTTTTTTTTTTTTTTTTTTTTTTTTTTTTTTTTTTCAGATACACTTTATCTACTTACCATATACACCTCTTATTCAGATACATCTTATAACATATCTAGATACACTTTTTCTACACTACAATTCTAGATGCACTTTTACACTTTTTTAACACTATTTTTTTTGGAAGTTTTAAGACTAACTCCTAGATACATTTTATACTATTTCCGGATACATTTTATATTATTAGCGGATACACTTTGTGTAAATTGTTACAAGTTTTAACACTAACTCTCGGATACGTTTTATATTTTTTGCGGATACATTTTATAATTTTTGCGAATACACATGACATTAATGCCAGATACACATTATAATAATTCTGGGTACACACGTTCATACTTCCGGATACACATCGTATTAATACCAGATACACATGGTTATACTGCCGGATACACATGTATCCCGTATTAATACGGTGTGTATTTGGGGTGGTATTTTGTGTATCCACTGCCACCACCATCACCGTTGCCCCCACTATCGCCACTACCACTGATAACGACACCGCTGTCACCACCACCACTGCTGCCGCCACCACCACTGCCAGCCTACCACCACCACCACCACCACCATCACTGTCACCACCACCACCACGGTGTCGGCCACCACTACTCAGATACACAAACACAACAATCTAGATACACAAACACCAATTCTAGATACACAGCCCACCACGGTATCTAGTTTGTATACCTACTGTATCCGTGTATAAATCCCACACATTGAACATCACGATCATCACCGAACCACCACCACCACCACCACCGCAGACCAAGCACACACCATGACAAAACTACGCCGCCGGTAAGGACGGTTTCAGACTCCAAAATTTCAGATCTGAATACTAGATTTACAAATTGGAAGTAAAAAAATCAAAAAAGACCGAAGCAGTGACATCAACTCGTCGGAAATTATCCACAATTCCGATCTGAATACTAGATTTACGAATTGGAAGTAAAATATCAAAAAATACCGAACCAGCGACATTAATTCGTCAAACATCAACCGCACAACTGGTTGCTCGGTGACACGCCTACATAACCACCATAAATCTCTTTTTTTTTTTTTTTGAAAAATGGTGTGATTTAATTCATAGATCTATAAAAAATGAAGAAGAATTACAAAAATCTGACCAAATAATTGACATTGTTGCAGGATTTCGAGTTAAATACAACTTATTTCGACTAAAAATCACATTACTGGCGGATTTACGGTGATCGACGGCCAGATTATAACGGAGTTCTGGCGATGAATACGGGTGATGGTGGTGCGACAACCAACTATTTTGTTGGAGTCCCAGACTCTTTTTTTTAGTGTGGAGTGAAATGGGTAGAAGATAGAAGGTGAGAGGGGTATGTGGGTTATTTATACGAAATCGTAGACGTTTGGTGGTCGCCGGATTTATAAGAAGAATGGAGCCGCGATGACGGATTTTTGCTGATCTCCGGCGAGGAGGTGGCGAGTGTAGTAGGTTGTTGATAGTTTGCGACATCTAATCTATTAGCCGGTGTTACGACGGCGTCGGGATCGACGAACTGAGTGAATGGTGTTTATAGATGAGGAGAGAGGAAAGATGAAGGGACGATCAGAGTCGTTGGTCGGCGTTGGTGGTTACCGGAGTTTTTATGCCGGCGTCAATTAGTTGGGGATGGGAGGGAAGTTACAGGTGAGAGTAGTGATGTGTGTGGGGGTACCATGACTTATGAGTGAGATTTGGATGTTTTAAAGACGTAATCTTGTCCACTGATTATTCAATCAGTTGTTTTTTATTAGTTCGTACGGTTCGCACAATAATTTGGTTCGTGACAGATCCGATTCTATATATATATATATATATATATATATATATATATATATATATATATATATATATATATATATATATATAGATTTGGGATCCTATGAGAACCCCTAATATAATGAGAACTGTGAGAACCATTTACAATCGTTAGATCTAAAAACAAATGTAGAGTTGAGATTAAATCAGCTAAGTCCCAAAAATTTCCACCCACAAACCTTTCTTATTCCGTCATTTTGCAAAAATATCATTCTCACTCCTCCTTTTTCCTCTCTCTTCGATTATCACGGTCTTTCTCGAGCTTGAGACGATATTAATGGCGACTTACTCTTCTTTCATACCACCACCCTCCTCTTCCTCCTCCTCAACAACAACAACAACAACAACAACAACAACAAAAGCAGAAGAAATCAGTGAAGATCAATGAAGTTAACCTCGCATTTCTGATACTCCAATTCACCCCCAATTGTTCCTCTCAAAAGCGGTCTTAAACGCCCCAATCGTCTTTCTGGTTCTACTCCTAATTAATGATTCTTGTATGTTTTCTATACTTGTTTTAATTCTGTTATTACTTTTGATTTGTTTTAATGTGTATAGTAGTTGAAAGTTAATTGGGATCAAATCTTGCTTATAATTAGGGTTTTTAAGGTTGGTGAATTAGTTCGATTGTTAATTTGGTAAAAGAATGAGTTAGTTGAAACATTTTAGGTTGAAATTGAAATTGAAATTAAGAGAAGTATAATTTGTATTATTACTTTTATTATATGACCGGAGCTTGTTAGGATCACCAGTGCAGAAAGAGACGAGCTATTTAATACAGTACCACAGTTTTCCTTTTTGATAGCGATGGAATTTGAACTCTAAAAATCATATACTACTTTCAAGATTCAGAAGCATAAAGTATGGTCGACAAAACTCGCATTGATTCGACTTTTAAGTCAAAGACAAACTCCCGGTATGAGATGCTCAGTAACGAAATGCACTGTGATTCAACTTTTTTTATGAAATATAATATTTTAATAATTATTTAACCTACAGCCTGTACAACTACTGGTACTTGAGCATCACCAATACAAAATCTTATGAATGTAAATCATGTGAATCTCCATGCCATGGCAATTTGCAACATTTTCGCAATTGCTACAGAAGTTGGAAAATTAGTCTTTTTGTTTATTCAAGAACCTGAAAGAAGGAATTTTTACAGAAGCAGCATTCCGAAAATGCACAATACCGATTCATCTTAAATGAGACTAAGAGAGAACTCAAAGCTAGCTGAGAGATGAAAGAAATCAAATGGAACTGTAAAACTACAATCAGAATGCTCCAATAAAAATAAAGTGATGCTGTACATTTGCAGAAAAAGTTTTACAAACCTAATAGTTTTTGAAAAAGAAAGAAAATATCCTGGAACGATATGCTACTTTGTATGATTGAAATGCTTATAGTGGATGACCAATATGCTACTTTGTATAATTGAAAAACAAACTGCTACTCTATATTGTGCTTATAAATGGATTCATGTTCAATTTCTTAGCTATGTGGTTTGAAATACTGAGTAGTGCTTGTTGCTTGTGTAAAAGAATGGCAAGAGTTTTGATGCAATAGTCTTATCAGTGTATGAAGTAGCCTTGTAAATGCATGAAAAACAAATATATGTGCATTAAACAACCTTCTACATTTATGGAAAAACAATATATGTGATCCTTTGTTATACTTTTCTGTTAATTCATGTAAGTTTTTTTCAATCTTGTAAGCTAATTAATTATTCTCAAACCTTATGCTAGTTTGTTTCTATAATGTTAACCCTAGTTTCATCATTTGTGATCCTTTTCTGTAAATTCTCGCTGGTTTGAATTTAAAACTCGTCTTTGTCTCTTTGACAATAGCCTTGTCGATATGCATAAATTTAGAAAAGTGTTGTGTTTTATATTCACGTGTTGTTCAATTTTATAATTACCTTGCAATTACAGTGAGGAGGTTACATTTTATAAATGATATGCTAATATGGTACTTTGCTAAATCTATTAGGTGCCTCTTTTTTTACTCTATGGAGAAATTGATGTGTTGTATGCCCCTTATATCATCTTTGTTTAGCGTAACTTAAAGGCTATTAGCTTAATGGTAGAGCGATGTGCAATTTTTGCACAAAGGTATGGGTTCAAGTCCCATATAGCCTATTAAATAGCAAATCACATGATTGGAACTTGTCAAAAAGCAAGCAATAGACTACAATTAGGATTAAGCAAGCACATTAGTTGGGACGGGATCGTTTTCATAGCAGGTTGTTGGATTCAAGTATAAATCACTTTGGCGACCTAGTTCTGTACGAACTCCGTTCCTGAAGGGTGTTTCAATTCGAGGATGGGCCAACTGAACGTGAATTGTACAACACGGAAGCTGATTAGTGTAGGTAGTACAGTATTTAGGACAATGTTGTTGCATTTCCTGAAAGCATGCGAATAGAACAAGGTAGCTTGCAGCAAGACATACTCCGTAGCTTGTATGCTTCTTGGTAATTGTAAATAGTACAGTAAGCTCCTGTAATTCTTGGGTATGCCTAGATAGTTTGTGCACATAATTTGGTACTCTTGATGCAGCTCATATAATCGAGAAAGATGTATTAGTATGTGATGTTTCGACTTTCAAAGTCTAAGTTTCGCTTCATCTATGATCTATGATAATCTGAAACTGTAATCAATTTTCGGATCAGTCTTCTACATCTACATCTGTGTACATGCATGAAATAAATGTTATATGTGCATGAAATAAGGTTCTATGTGCATGAAATAAGGTTTTATGTGCATGAAAAAGTTCTCATTATGATACTAATTACTGTTTGTTAAGGACATTAATTTTATATGGGCATGAAATAAGAGTCTATGTGCATGACATAAGGTTATATGTGCATGAAATAAGTGTTAAATGGGCATGAAATAAGGTTCTATGGGCATTAAAATAAGGTTCTATGTGCAATGAAATATGGTTCTATGTGCATGAAATAAGGTTCTATATGCATGAAATAAGGTTCTATGTGCATTAAAAAGTTCTTCAGTTGCACTAGTTCGTTATATTATGTTACTAATTACTGTTGGTTAAGGACATTAATTTTCATAATATGTGCATGAAATAAAGTTCTTTGTGCATGAAATAAGGTTTTATGTGCATGAAATAAGGGAAATGATTGTGAAGGAGATTTAATGTATTTATCCGCCTTTTCAAGGCATTTTAGTGTTATACATAGAAACTACCAGTCCTTGGTAATCACAATTGAAAGAATATAAAAGAAACACCGGTATTTCCTAGCCAATGTGGGAATTGAACCCACATCTTGTGCATTGCACAATGCTCTGCCGTTTGAGCTAATTGGCTTTCGAAATAAGTAAAACGTAGAAGAAAGAAGATCTCATGTATTTTACTTGAAAAGCAACGACATCAAGAAAGTGACAGCGAGCAAAATATTTTTGGATTCTTTTTTTACATATGAAGCAGACATGAGAGCCAAGTTAGAATTGCAAAGAACGATGGAATAAGAACGGAGGCCACCGCCAAAGATACACTGTCCGGATCGTAGTCATCACATATGAAACTTTCCCGGCATGAAAATTATCCATTTCTCCCAACAAACTACTCAACTGTCCACTCACAAGGAGCCCCGCGACAGAAGCTACACTAGCAACTATTGAAGTGTAGATTTGCATCTCTAGGACTACACCAAATGTTTCTTTCTTGAGTGCCTTTTCAAACGTAAGCTGCATTAGTGAAAGCAACAGCGAATATATAGCTGAGAGACATTGCCACCAGTTTTATTTCTCATATATAAAAGCTCATCATAATGACAGTCCTGCTCATACATCAGAAAATACAAATTGAACTAAAATTGATCAAAACAATAATCTCGTTCATTAATATTTAACACATCAGTTAATCTTACCTTAACAACATCACTAAAACTTCGTAGGAGAGCAACCAAAATATTGAGAATCTTTGGTTCATGTGATAAATACTTGGTTCATGGCAATCCCTATAACATACAGATGAAACTTACATAGTGGGTGTCCGACACGTCTTTGAAAATATACTCATTTATCCAAGTATGAAGTCGCTGAGGATGATTGGAAGGAACTCCCCTCATCAAGGCTGTTGATATAGTGCCTGGTCTTGCCTGTTGCATTGAAAAGAAAACCATTATAATTATGCAATCACAGTTTCTATCCATTTTTCCGTCCTTTTTTTTTTCCGCATACTCAGACCTAAACCCAGAATATTACACATTTACACATCAGATGCACCTGAAGAAGAATAAAATTGGATAAGGAGACATTCATATCCTACAACGTACTGTGACTTAGTTACTCCTTCAGGTGCATCAGAATCCTCGTATACCCCGAGTAGAGTAGTAGAAATTGAAAGAACAACCACAACAATAAGAATCAATGGAGTAAACTTGTGTGAATTGATAAAGAAAGCAAAGATGGCATTGAAAACCAATTGGGCAGCGCAAATGAGAGAATATGCAGAGGCTGAAAGATACTTATCCCATTTAAAAGTCATTATCGGCTATATGATCCCCACTGCTGGCAAACATTTGACGGACTTATCCGAATACTTCCTATCTATTGAATGAAGTAAAAAAACTGAGAAAGAAAATATATGAACCTCAACAGTGTCATATTGAGTGCGCAAAAATATGAAACGACGTTTCCAAGATCAATCACAAATTGTCCAAATGCTTAGCTACAAGTTTTGGGATTCACAATACTAGTTAGAGACAGGCTGCCTATAGGTTTCTATGTAGACGCCTTAGAGATTTCAATCATGGGTAATTTAGAGTAGTAGTTTTAGTTTGGGCACTTTCATCTCAGACATTTCTTTTACTTATTAACCTCTATTAGGAATCCAACCTAAATAAGGCCATGCCATTAGTCCATTACTATGTGATTCAGGTCTCACATAGAACTATAGAAGAACAAAATTATGAAAAAAAAGGTAAAAAAAATAAAATAAAATAATTAGTAAGCAAGATGCATGAATTTGAACTCCCAATTTCACGACTTCAATCAATGGAGTTCCAAATTTCATGATGTCGTGATTTCAAACTTGAATTTCAATTGGATAGGCACTTTACCAAAATCACATATTTCATTAGCAACACCCATGTCTCTAACTAAATTAATGAACTTAATCAGCGCTACAAACAAATCTAGACTACCGAATTCACGAAATTGAACTCCCAATTTCACGACTTCAATCAATGGAGTTCCAAATTTCATGATGTCGTGATTTCAAACTTGAATTTCAATTGGATGTCCAGTTGCTAGCGAATGGACATACATCATCGTTCAATTTCAATTGTGTACCTCAATTATATGTATATAAACTCGAATAACAATTCGTCAACCCTAATTTATTGACGAATGAACAAATTCAAAACACATAAAGTCGATTCAAGGAAATTAATTGAGAAATCAAACAAACCTCGTCGAATTTTGATGAACGGTGAATGATGTCCCGATTTGCGTCTCCATTGATGAAGAAAGCAACTGAATATTGAAGGCGTCTCCATTGATGAAGAAAGGAACTGAATATTGAAGCTTGTTCTTTAATTAGAGGAAGCAATTTGGGGATTAGGGAGAGAAAAATAAATTGGAGATAAAAAGTGTACTGGTTAAACGAAGGGTTAGGGGGTAGGACGAGATCGACACTTTATTTGTCTAAGATCTGATGTTTATTAGTGGTTCTCACGGTTCTCATTATATGAGTGGTTCTCACCGGATCCCGACCCTATATATATATATATATAAGGGTTCTTATAAGGCCTTGATACCATATAAGGCCCTAAGTCCTTATAAGAACCCTTGGATGAAGGGATTGAAGGGATGAGATAAGGAGAGAGGGGGGCGTTTTTTAGAGCAAAAAAAAAGAGGAAATGGTTGTTGTATGAAAGAGGGACCACTGCCACTGTTTTCTGTCCTATTTTTGGTACAAATCCCACGTACAAAAGGATTAAACAAACACAAATATATCAGTTTGCATGCTTTCCCTCTTCATTCAACATTCAAAACCTCTCACACAAGCAAAACCCATAAAAATCACCATACAAATTCACCTAAATCCTGTAAAATCCAATATTAATCATCAAAAAAGGAAGAGAAATTTCATCCCAACTGTAAAACTACTTCTTTGATCATTAGATAAATAAATTGTTATCAGATAAAGTGCTTCATTGTTCATCCGTTAAAATTCATTCGCTTTGTTGAAGTTCAAAATATTGTCATTGTTCATCAGAGAAACACGATCAAAATGACGGTGAGTGTTTGTGAACTGGATCATATGCTGATTGAAGTTGCCGTCGATGGTGAGTTGTTTGCTTTCGTATTTGTGTCTACGTTATTATTGTAGCTTGATGTTCAAGAATACTTGATGTTCGCTATATGTAATTTTGGATTGATGTTCATTATTGTAGCTTGTAGTTATTTCATTTGTGTTCATCATTGTTCATTAGATTTGTTTTTTCATTTTGTTCATGGCAAAAAATGATGGCAAACTTCAGTGGGTTTATGTAAAACTGTGACACGTATATGTATAACTTCAATAATACAGTGTACTCATGCAGTGCTTATATTCATCGTGTTATAACTCCACTGGTTTTTTTGTAAAACTCTTTGACAATTTGCTGCAGCTTCAGGTAACAGAGTAATTCTAACCGGAATTTTTGCGTAAAAACTCTTACTAAACAACCATTTTTGATATAGTTATTCATGTAATTGCTTAAGTTATACATTCATTAAGTGAAGTTATAGGATGTGGAGGGTTGCACATTATATGCCTAGAGTCATACAGTCTGTGCCTAGAGTTATACATTATATGATTAGAGTTATACATTGTCTGACCAGAGTCATACAAATTTTGTACAGGAGTTAAACACCACATGACTGCAGTTATGAAAAGAGGCAAAATTTAGTAGGCAGCTATGAGTTATACAAACAATATCAAGAGTTATACAAATTGTGTACAAGAGTTATACAACACATGACTGCAGTTATGAAAAGGGCAAAATTTATTAGACAGTTCTGAGTTTAACAAAAAATAATAAGAGTTATACAAATTGTGTACAAGAGTTGTACACTCTGTGAAGTACATTCATCCATACATGGGTAAGGGTCATACATTGTATGATTAGACTTATACATTCTGAAACTAAAGTAATACAGTCTACAATGTATAACTCTAGTCATACAATGTATAACTCTTACCATATACAGACTGTGTCTAGAGTTATACATTATATGCCTAGAGTTATACATTGTATGACTAGAGTTATACATTATATGCTAAGAGTTATACAAACTGTCACTAGAGTTATACATTGTATGACTAGAGTTATACAAACTGTGTATAGAGTTATACATTTTATGACTAGACTTATACAATATATGCCTAGAGTTATACAGGCTGTGACTAGAGTTATACATTGTATGACTAGAGTTATACAAACTGTGCATAGAGTTATACATTGTATGACTAGAGTTATACAGTATGTCCCTAGAGTTATACATTGTATGACTAGAGTTATACAGACTGTGACTAGAGTTATACATTGTATGACTAGAGTTATACAGACTGTGACTAGAGTTATACATTGTATGACTAGAGTTATACAAACTGTGTTTAGAGTTATACAGTCTGTGCATAGAGTTATACATTGTATGACTAGAGTTATACAGTATCTACCTAGAGTTATACATCGAAGTACTAGAGTTATACAGAGTGTGACTATAGTTATACATGATATGGTAAGAGTTATACATGCAGAGTTATACAGTCTGTGCCCAGAGTTATACAGTCTGTGCATAGAGTTATACAGTATATGTGTAGAGTTATGTATTTCTTAATCATTTCATGGATGTTTGATTCTGCTCAGATGGTCGTAAAGCAGCGGAAACCGAGTATTGTAAGCATTTGGCGGAGTTTACACCTTGTGTAGGGCAACAATTTTTGAAATCGACGAGGCAAAGTGACATTCTATAAAGTTTATGCATTGGCGTCCGGGTTTGATGTTCGGAAGTACTCGACGAAAAAATGGCGCGACGGTGAAATCAAGTCAAAGTTGCTGGTTTGCAACAGAGAGGGATTCACATATGTCCCAAAAGGAGAGGCAGTAATTAAAAAAAATGAGACCGGGATTAGGGAAGAAGAAATGCAATGGGGAAAAAGAACTGCGAACCAGAGGAAATATACAGTCAAGAGGGTAGGGTGTAAAGCACATGTCAGGCTATTTATGAAGAATGTAGTACTAGTAATTGACCGATTCCACATGGGGCATAATCACGAGCTTGTATCGAGTGAGGATCGTCAGTTTCAAAAGATGTCGCGGAACATACAAGATTTTCACAAGTACTTAATAATGTACAACTCAAGGGTTAGTTTACTATTAATCAAACCTCCACTAATTGAATGGCAAACTTCTAAAGTTATACACCGATATGATAGAGTTATGTAAACCTAAGAGTTATAAATAATAAGAGGTTGCACAATCAATCAATGGAGTTATGCATATGTTTCATGAAGTTATAAGAAAAAGCTGAAAGAGTTATAGTTGAGGAATTCTTGGTTATTAATTAGCACTGATCAGGATTTGTTGTCCACTGCAATTGAGGATAGGAGCAACTAGGACGTACAACATGTGTAAGGAGTTCGTAAACGGGTTCGAGAACATTGGTGCATCCTTAACTGATTTTAAGAACTTCCACCGAGATGTGAAGTGCTTCATCCATAAACGGGACGGTCAATTGTTCATTGACCGGTTCAAGAATATGGCACAAAATAGGCAGGGGTTTTATTTTGATTATGAAGTTGACAAGGATAACAGCCTTCGAAGGGCAATATGGGCTGACAGAACCGCTAGAAGGAACTACTCCGTTTTTGGAGATGCAGTGTCGTACGACCCCACATACTCAACAAACAAGTACGATATGATTTTCACTCCATTCACTGGCATAGATCACCATAAGCGGTCAGTGACATTCTGTGGGGCATTGATTGCCCATGAAGACCATGAATCCTTCAAGTGGGTTTTCAACAGGTTTTTGAATGCTATGGGTGGAAAGGAACCCAAGTACATTATCACAGATCAGGATGCGGGCATTATTAAGGCCGTACCCCTTGCCTTCAAGACTGCACGCCACCGATTTTGCATGTGGCATATAATGAACAATGTGCCATCGAAGTTCGGGGTGACAAGGGAGGATTATAAGGAATTCCTTGAGAAATTGAACAACATTATATGGGACGACAACCTAGAAGCAGATGCCTTTGACTGTAGGTGGGCAGAAATAATGGTAGCGCATGGTCTTGTGAACGAAGAGTGGTTTACAGAAGCGTACGATAAAAGGAGCCAATGGGTGATGGCACATTGCAGGGACTTGAACATGGGTGGTGTAATGAGGACAACCCAGAGATCAGAGAGCAGTAATAGTTTTTTTTAAGAAGTTCGAGCAGAAGTCAGGTACGTTAGTGGAGTTTTGGATGCGTTTTGAAAGTGCTATGGACCATCAACGGCATACGCAAAAGAGACTTGACCATGAAAACCGACACTCAACACCGGCAACGGGGACGCATTTACCCATAGAGGAATATGCGTCAGATGTTTATACCCGTGAGGCTTTCAAGGAATTCCAACTAGAGGTCATTTGCTCAATCGATACATGTAAGACCGGGGGCTATGCTGAAGTCGATGGAGTTGAAGTGACTGTCGTAAAGGATTCAATCAGACAGAAAAGTTTCAACGTAGAGTACAACCCAGGTAACAACATTTTGGCATAAACTTTATGTGGTAGTTGACTGAAGTTGCTAGATATAGTGCTAAAGTTACATTGTCTGAACATAGAAGTTATACAATTGATCAGTGAACTGCAGTTATCTGCTGTATAAATCTGACAACATTTTGAATAACTTAAGTTTTCTGAATGTATAACTCTTCTTATTATATGCATAACTCTACTTGCAGAATGTATAACTCTTGTTGCCATATATATAACTCTACTTTCAGAATAACATTAGAAGTTATTCAATTTTTCACTGAACTGTTGTCATTTGTAGTATAACTCTGATTACATTTTGAATAACTTTAGCTTTCAGAATGTATAACTCTTGTTGCCATATGTATAACTCTACTTTCAGAATAACATTAGAACTTATTCAATTTTTCACCGGCTGAGTTATTTGTAGTATAACTCTGATTAGAGTTTGAATAACTTTAGCTTTCAGAATGTATAACTCTTGTTGCCATATGTATAACTCTCCGTTGATAATGTTTAACTCTTATTATTATATGTATAAGACTACTAACGGCATAATTTAATTTGATTACAGGGACACAGGCCACACGGTGCAGCTGTATGAAGTTTGAAAGGATGGGATTTCTGTGCCGACATATAGTATGGATTTTGTCGGCTAACGGCAAGAAGACAATTCCAGTTGATTACGTTTCTACAAGATGGAGAAAGGATGCATTGCAATTCAGATTATCAGAATGTGATGGTGAACAAATGGAAACAAATAGTAGCGCTGATGCAAAAGAAGTTGCGATGGTGAAGTTGTGGTCAGAAGTTCATGCAACCATTGGTTTACTTCGTGGCACGAGTGTGACTGAAGTTGTGAACTTAAGCTCGTTAATTAGAGAGTTCAAGAAGAAACTTTTACCGTACAAGAAGGATTTAACAAAGCAGCAGGAATTTGAGCAAATCCTTGGTTGCCCCGCCAGTGATGAGGTAACAATACTTCCACCAAAACAATCGAAAAACAAAAGCAGCGGTAAAAGAATGGTGTCAGCTAAGGCTAAAGCCATTGCCTTGGCTTGTAAGCCAAAGCGCATGTGTAATAACTGTAAACAAATGGCACACCACGATAAACGGAACTGCCCTAACCCATTCTCTGAGCATCCACCGTCTTCACCAGCATCTGAAGGAGTAGAAGAAGAAGAAGAAGAGGAAGAGGAAGAAGAAGAAGAAGAAGAAGAAGAAGAAGAAGAAGAAGAAGAAGAAGAATAAGAAGAAGAAGAAGAATAAGAAGAAGAAGAAGAAGAAGAAGAAGAAGAAGAAGAAGACGACGAAGAAGAATAGAGAAACTTAACATGCTCTAGTAGTAGGCAGTAGAAAAATACCTCCGTCTCAACAAATTATTTACAATCTTTTTTTCTTTAAAAGGTAAAAAATCTGGTGAGACGGAAGGGGTATTTAATAGCTAGCTTTTGTCTATTTTGAAGGGGGATTGCACCTTCCAGATTGTATAACTTCAGTAATATGGTGTGTGAAATTTCAAGCTAATGTTGTATAACTCTTTTACACAATTTTGATGACTTCTATTCATGGCAAAATATCCAATATTTAAAAGTGGCTTTAAGAACGAATTATAATTTCAGTGGCTTTAAGTAAAACTCTTACCCATATATGGATAACTGTACTTCACAGAGTGTATAACTCTTGTACACAATTTGTATAACTCTTGTTATTTTTTGTAAAACTCATAACTGTCTAATAAAATTTGCCTTTTACATAACTACAGTCATATGTTGTATAACTCTTGTACACAGTTTGTATAACTCTTGAGGAGCTTTGTATAACTCTTAGCTGTCTAATAAATTTTGCCTTTTTTTCATAACTGCAGTCATATGTTGTATAACTCCTGTACATAATTTGTATAACTTTACTTCACAGAGTGTATAACTCTAATACTTATCTGTAAAACTTGGATTTTAATTATGACTGACCAAGATGATATAGTAACAATCTATTCCAAAAAGTTGTCTAAGTTGTTAAGGAGTTTTTTGACAACATACTAGAGTTGCAAAAAAAGAGAATACAGAATCAAAGGAAATACATTCTATTTTTTCGCAGGTTTTTTATCTGCTCTCCGCGCTGCTTTTCGTCTGGCTTCTACTTGCTTCAGGATCTGTAATTTCTCGCCAATGAAACCGTTGACCTTGGACAGAACTCCTTCCCCGATGATGTTCATGTCAGCTAGGACAAGCGTCGCTGCCAACTGGATCACCAAATATCGACGGTTCACCTTCCTCTCGAGATCAACGTGACCAAAACTATCACCCTCGTACATTAACATGTGCATCATGGCGAACAAGCCAGACTCGGTGTCGTTTATCGTTTGCTTATGCCAGGCAAACTGGATCTGACGGAACTGGAACGCCGGTATGTCTTTCCCTCTGTCCTTCTCGTCGTCCCTAGACTCCAGGTAGTCGCTCATGAGGCTCGCCTGGCACAGACAAGAATTTCAAAAAGTGAAATTGTAAAAGCGGTGACAACACTTTTTAGTTGAACATAATTACAATTTAATTCCACTTACAATAACGTGACACGCTTTGCATATCTCCGATTGGCCCGGACTTGAATAGTACTTATTGTCCAGAAGATCAATCATCCTAGAATTAAAGTTGATACACACACATGCATAATGGGCTTCAATCTTAATGGGTACGAAGATTAAATCAGCCTTCAAGCTGAAATCTTTGCCACAGTCGATTCGGAAGACGTCCCACATATTGTACAACCTTTCGGTGTCCGGTGTTTGTTGGACAGGGTTTCGTACAAGGCTCAAGATTGTTTCCTGTTCAAGTAGCAGTATATGTGTGAGGATACCAGAGGAGTTATAGGGGTTGTGCATTGGACTTGCACAGTAACTCTTATAGCATAATGAAGAATGCCTAAGTTCATACTGGTTGTTAATAACTTCTCAAAACAAAATGTTTAACTCCATGGAGGGTATGTATAACTTTAGACTTATTTTCCACTGTGAAAGTTTTAAAGAGGGTATGTGAAACTCTTATAGCATATTAAAGGATTGATTAGGACCATACCATATGACGGATACCGAAGAAAGACGAACGAAAAATCGCGCAATCCTCTGCCTCCATTCGATTAAGCAACAAGGACCAACACTCAATCACTTTTTCATCCATTGGTGTCTCAGGGAGCATAGACAACATTTGCAACCTATTAATTGTTCCGTGCCGGCCATAACTCACAAGTGGTTCACTGTAGTTCAACGAGCAGTGTTAATCGAGCTATAACGTATACTAAATGGGAAGGTAACGCTATTAAAATGATTGCATAACTTCACCGATGAAACGTATAATCAGTTTAGGAATGTGTAACTCCATTAACGATATATATAACTTCAGTGATGAAAGATATAACTCCATGTATTACTCTAGGTATAACTCCAGGCCTCTAATGTATAACTCCAAAGTATATATTGTACAACTCTGAGCATATACTGTAAAACTCTACGCAAAATAATGTAGAATTCCAGTATGGAAATGTCTCTATATTGATAAAACTTAATATGATAAAACATTAGGATTTTAGACAAATTTTACTCATTTGGAAATTTGTAGTCATCAAGGAAAACGTAATCAACCACTTGTTTGCGATACACCGGGATATCCCTAATTAATGCCTTGTTCAACTTCAGCATCTTGGCGACCACTGTAAGGTCGGCGTCTGGTTCCCCGCAATATGTGGTGCAACCAAAGGCCATCGCCCTTACCCCGGGAGCGGCTATTAACAGCTGAGAGGACCCGACTAGACGGCGTCCGGCCCAGGGCTACTTTGGAAGGTGGAGTCTGATAGGTTGAACTGACTTTAGAGCAAGGTCGTTTAGCAGAACTGTTCTCTCCGGCGATTCCAACACCTCTCTTCCTTCCACTTGTGTTGCCGGCTAACCTCTGTTTATCACGCACCTCCTCCATTTCACGGTCTTTAAGCTCCTTAAAAGCTGTTACCCTGGATAACATAGCTTCCCTGTCCAAGTTAATGTCACTGAGGACAAGGGTTGCAGCAATTTCCGCTCGCATGAGGTCATTGCTTTCCTTTGTCCCTATGGTACAGTCGAATGGCTCTCCACGGTACAGCAACATATGAACCATGACGTAAAGACCACAGTCATTGACAGTATGTCCTGATCCCTGCCAGTTGAATTTAATGTTAACAAAAGGAAACCCTTCAACTTTCTTGCCTTTGTCGAGCCCTTTGTAGGCCATATACTTTCCCATTGCATCAGCCTGGCGGAAGTTAGGCAAGGCGTTTAAAAGGGGAAGACCAACTAACAAAACAAATGGAGCTGATAATTAATCTAGTCACCAGTTTTATAAGACTTACAGTAATACGCGCAATCCCTCCGTATGGTAATTTCAGAAGATCGTCCTCGTAAGAACGATTATCAAGGTACTCGATCTGCTCAGAGAGGAAATTTATGCAAATGCAAGAGTAATGATCTTCATCGCCAGTGCTTACCGGGATGAAAACCTACAAACATGCACCAAAAATCTAAGAGTTATAAAACATAATTTGTAGATTAGAGGCATACATATTGTGCGCAGTTGGAATTATACATTCTATGGTTAGAGTTAAACATTATATGTCTAGAGTTGTACATTCAATTTCTAGAGTTATACAGTATATTCTTGCAGTTGTACATTATGTGCAGTAAGCAGATGCCTGGAGTTATACATTATACTGTATATGCTTACAGTTGTACTTTATGTGCAATGAGTTATACATTCTATGGTTAAAGTTATACATTATATGCCTAGAGTTATGGAGTGAAGTTAGCCACTCATCAAAACTCTAAGCATATACTGTATAACTCTAGACAAATAATGTATAACTTCAGCCCTAGAACGTATAACTCTAGTCATTCTGAAAGCTAAAGTTATATAATGTATAACTCTTGCCATAGAATGTATAACTCTAGCCATAAAATCTATAACTATAAGCATATACAGTGTAGTGTATAACTCCAGGTATTACTCTAGTTATAACTCCAGGCCTCTAATGTATAACTCCAAAGCATATATTGTACAACTTTAAGCATATACTGTTAAACTCTAGGCAAATAATGTATAATTCCAGTATGCAAATGTCTCTATATTGATATCTGAGCTCACCATATCGGAGTCCAGTTGGAATGGACTAGAACACGACTCTTGCCACATGTCCCACGAGGCACAAAAGCCTTCAAAATTATCAACAACCAAGTTTTTCTTCCTGCCTTGCCAAATTGCAATTGCTAGGTCCTATAAAAATGATAGACGGGGGTTGGCAGCTTGTATCACAAGTTACGTACAGTTTGTCACAAAATAACTTACGGAGTTCGAGCACACTTACAGCGTGACCTAGGCCAAAGAAACAGCGCGAACTTGAAACAACTGCGGTGTTCGCGTGCGTAAGCGATTGAGTAGTACTGACCAGTGATCGATGACATTGGCCACAATCGAGCCCCGGGCATCAACGCCGGAGATCAATACGCGTTATGCGGTTTGGACAGGGATATGTGACCAATTGTTCCCTACAAAGGATTAGCAAAAATGAGACACGCAGCAATGGAAAAGATTCATGGCCTGTTTGACTGTCGTATTGAAATATAGGTAAAACTTATCTTTTACTTACCCTTTATTATGGACGTGGAATTGATCAAAGACATAATCCATTACATCCTTCCTCACCCTGAACACCGTCCTGAAACGTTCCTTGTTAAATCGCAACAACTGTGAGCATACGTCTTTGGTCGAGGTTCGGGTGCCCCGCAATCCCGAGAACAACCTAGGTTCTCAGGTACAATGTCCATACACGGAAGGGGGGCAGTTGAATGCAGTAAGAAGGGATGGTAGATCATGTCACATCGCGGCACATAAATAGGGGGTGGTAGTGGTGCAACCGGCTCAACCCTAGAACCAGCGATTTCAACTACCAAACCTTCTTTGGCAGCACCAATCGTTCGCTCCTCAACCCCGGCAAATGCCTCATTCACATCTGCCGTGCTCATGAAAGTCGAGGATTTGATTTCCACTCCATTCCGTTGAAGGATTCCCCGGGGTGATCTCCGCACCCTCGACAACATCTACGTTTACACCCCCATTGTTAGAATGTTGTTCAACATTCTCAATTACATCCTTTTGAACAATGGCCTGAATGAAAAATAATAAAATTAAACACCATGTTTTTGTATCAAAAAAATTACAGGTATAACTCTAAAAGTGAGACAATTGGGTCACAGAGTTACAGACCCAATGAATTACAGTTATACATAGAAGGGCAAGAGTTATACACGTGTGAAGTGTTAAAAATATGCTATCAGAGTTATACATATTTGGGTAAGAGTTATACACATATGGTAAAGAGTTGTACCAAACGTATAACTCTGGCCATAAAATGTGTAACTGTAAGCATAGAATGTATAACTCTGGCAATAAAATGTATAACTGTAAGCATATACACTATAATGTATAACTCTAGGAATAACTCTAGGTATAACTCTAGGTATAACTCCAGCCATCTAATGTATAACTCCAAAGCATATATTGTATAACTCTAGTCATATACTGTATAACTGTAGTCATATACTGGTTAAGAGTTGTACCAAACGGCCGTTGCAGTGGCACTACAGTTACAAGGCCTCATCATAAGTTCCAACAAAGTTATACTTTATCAACTTAGAGTTATACACGACCAATTTAAAAAAAAAAACAACGAATGTATAAAAAGTATTTAGCGAAAATTAACAAACTTACCTCGCCATCAGGACCACTCCCGTACGCTGGAAGTCCACATAAAGCTTCCTTGATTTCAGCAGTAGAAAACATACACTCCATCAATTCTTGTGTCTCTATTGGCAATTCTGGGACCGTAGATTTTTCCATCTCCTTATCTGACGGTTGATTGTCTGACAATCTTTCAACATTTTCATTCAATCCCTCCCCATGAACTTGCTCATGCACCTCATCACCTACCACGGGCCGAGTTTCAAAGATCCTCTCGACCGTCCGTCGCCTTGGTCTACAATGTCGATAATCTTTCATTGTCAATGTCCGACAATCTTTCAACATTTTCAACATTTTCTTTCAATCCCTTCCCATGAACGTGCTCATGCACCTCATCACCGCCCGGGCCGAATCTCGGCGTCCTCGACCGTCCGTAAGCTTGGTCAATTTCATCCTCGGTGTAATTCGCCTCCAACAACAGTTCTCTGACAGTTTGGACGGGGGTGCACACAACTTGATCCTCTAACCCTGGGCTAGCATCTGACAACGGATTAGAAACTACTGTATCACCTCTCACTTCCTCCATAATCTTTGACCATGAAACTGCAACTGATTTCGTTGGCGTGTCGGCTTTGACCGACTCTCGACGCGGCTCAACACGAGGGTTACCACCCCTGCCACCCCCATCATTGGCGAGACTAGACAGAACTTCACTTATTTGCCGCGTAGATGCATCGATTCCGTCATATTTTTTGGGGGGCTCACTAACTACCTCTCCAAATGCAGGAGCGTTACCAACAGAAACCTTTGACCCTTTCTCGCAACTGCTTCGCTTCGCCGACGTACTTTTGAATCTTTTCACCCTCAAAGAATTCTTGAGAGGCCTCACTAGGATTTAGGCCCGTCGGATCACTAGTTACAGCTTTGGTTGCATCTGCGTACCATGAATAGAACACAATAGCGTTCCTTTGCATCTGTAGATAAAGCTCGTGAGTACGCTGCATTGAAGAAGTACAGTAAGTTAGTTATATTATAATAGATGGGTACGTTCAGCTGAAACAGAATCAATCTGCAAAATATATAATAGTTTGAACTTACATCGACAACCCTAGCTTTCAATTCCTGGTCATCCTCGACACCTGCTGGTAGTTCAATCTGAATGAACTTCTTCTCAGAAGTTGAGCAGGAGAGAGGGGGGGGGGCTGATAGCAACAGTAGTTTGGGTTCACGAGGGTCGCTGAGGCTGATACTGTCCAAACTCTTAATATAAGAGGGATCTTGAAGGCACCTCGGATACCTGGTCTTAGACAAAGTTAAAGTACCCAATCCCCCTTGAGCCACCTCAAATTTTACCCTATCTACAAGCGAGGCTTCATCCCAATGCTTAATCAAAGGTAGATCGTGGAGGCAAGGCTTACCCTTGTAATCATATCGCTGAAAGTAGCTTATCATGAGGAAGGGGATACATCCACCCAACATCGTTACCCCCTTTTTACAGTCTGTCCCCGCTTTCACCATCATTTCCAAAATATAAGAGCACCAGTCAAAATGCGGAATGGCTTTAGGATCTTCTACAGCCCTTAACAGCTTCAAATCTATCCCGTTGTTTGGGGTGGGTGCGAGGAATAAAGACATAGAGAACAAAACAAATAGCCGGCAGAAATGATCGTCCGCCTCCTCGTACTCCATAAGTTGCTTGTGAACTTTCCCTAAACTTATTGAACTATTTGCTTTGCCCACCCCGTAAGCTTGCCGCCATTTGTCCTTCAGCTCCTTATTTTCGGGATCGTTGGACCCCTTCGCGAACCAAAGTAGGTACCAACGGAGACGGTTGGGTCCAAGAGGTATCAAGAAACAATCATGCACGTCATGCTTATCGATCATAAACTCCTTCTTCCAAGAAGCCCTGAACACATATGACCCATCAGAGAAGGACTCCAAGAACAGGCGAACGTGTGCAAGTGGGAAGTTGTTAATCTTAAGCTCCAAAATGCCACCAAACCCAATTTTCTTAACAGCGGACACCTGATCCTCATTAAGCTTTTCAATGAGAGAGACAAGTCTTTGAGGTCGACACGAAACCGAGATTTCATGCACCCTCTTTACCCTTGGCTTGGCCTCGACCATCCTGGGAAAAGCAAGGACAACACACAAAATTAGACATCTTTGTAGTTGCAATTAGAGATATTTGGAACAAAGAATAGACATCTTGTGAATTAAAGTTATACAATAGATAGTCGAGTTATACAAAATATAAGTAAATTTATACATTCGATAATAGAGTTAATCAGAAAATATCAAGAGTTATACATTCTGACAAAGAAAAGTTATTCAAAATGTAATCGAGTTATACAACAAATGACAATGATTATAAAAAGGTCAAACTTTGAACCGGGAATCGCTCCTTCTCAAGACTTGGTGCATCACCCATCTCAGTAGTCGACAAACAAATAGGGATTCGATTAACATGACAGTTATACATATACATATAATCAGTAGTCGACAAACAAAAGAAGAGATAATCGGGAGAGTTATACGGAATAACAAAGACGGTTATACATATAATAACAAAAGTGAGACAATCGAAACTAAAGTTATATAATGTGTAACTCGAGCCATGAATGTATAACTCTATTATTAAAATGTATAACTTCAAGTATATCTTTTGTATAACTCTAGGCATATATTGTATAACTCTAGGCATATATTGTATAACTCCAGGAATAAAATGTACAACTCTAGGCAAATATTGTATAACTCCAGTTATACATTATGACAAATGAAGTTATTCAACATGTAATCGTAGTTATACAATAAATGACTAGATTATAACAAAAGTCAAACTTTTAACCTTGGAATAAGCACCCTTGTCAGTACTTGGTACTTTTAACCATTCAAAAGAAGAGATAATCAGGAAAGTTAGCTATACAGAATAACAATACAGTTATACATATAATAACAAAAGTTAGACATTCTGAATACTAAAGTCATATAATGTATAACTCTAGCAATAGAAAGTATAACTCTGGCCAAATAATGTATAACTCTAGCCATAGAATGTATAACTCTAGCCATAAAATGTATAACTGTAGGCATATACAGTATAATGTATAACTCCAGGAATAACTCCAGGTATAACTCCAAGCATCTAATGTATAACTCCAGAGTATAAATTGTATAACTCTAGCTATATATTGTATAAATCCAGGTATAAAATGTATAACTGTAGGCATATATTGTATAACTCTATGCATGGAAACTAATTAGAAGTATAGTTATACATATAACAATTAGAGTTTGACATTATGAAAAAGGAGTTGGTCACAGAATCAGAAGAGCTATACATCTAGTACCCAGAGTTATACATCTAGTAACCAGAGTTATACATATTGCGTACTAAAGTTATACATCTAGTAACCAGAGTTTTACATTAAGTAACCAGAGTTATACATATTGAGTACTAAAGTTATACATCTAGTAGCCAGAGTTATACATCTAGTAACGTATAAATCAAAATCAAAACTTTTAACCTGGATATCAAGTCCCGTACCAATACTTTCTACAACATCCATCTGTAGATGACAAACAATTGGGATTAGAGTTATACAGATATTTAATTGAAGTTATACATCATTCTATAAGAGTTATACCAACAAGACGAGATTTTTTTTTCTTTGATTCAGATTTCTTGGAAGATTTCTTTGCATTTTTCTTGGCAAAAACCATTGTTAATTATCAAATGACCTCGAATTTGATCTGCACAACCATAATTAACAATTGAACAAATCAACATCAGCAAACCCATAATTGAAGATTGAAAAATCAAATGAACTCTTTTTATGATAGTTTAACAAAGGCAATAATTAACAAAAAACAAACTACAAATCACTAAATAAGGAATGGAGTTTGCAGGCGAGTTGGAATTAATTTGTAGTGATGAAAATGGCGTCTGTTGAGATGGAGTTAATTGGTAGTGATGAAAATGGAGTTATCAGCAATGTGAAGAAAGAAAAGGGAAGACGAAATGACAGGAAATAGAGGGAAAAATACCCGCAAGTTGTTTTGAATTGTCTAGAAAATGAGGAGGGAAATGATGATGGACTGATGGACATAACAGTGTATCATGCATGGGTTAGTGGTTAAGAGGAGAGAGGTAAATCAAAAATATTAGTTGAGTGGGGTTTTACTGCGTAATCTTGGCCATTGATTTGCTTGATCCAACCGCCCACATTAGGACTTATGGACTTAATATATCTAATGGCCTTAGTTGATCTCTTATATATATATATATATATATATATATATATATATATATATATATATATATATATATATATATATATATATATATATATATATATATATACATATATATAGAAATAGGATCCTATAAGTCCACTCTTTTAGGGTGAGTCCTTGAGTCCCCATCCTAACCCTTAGATTTAATAAATGGATGGTTGAGATTAAATCAAAATAATGGGCTGAGATATAAAAACTAACAAACCCTAATTCTCACATCACTCCCACTTCATTTCACTGCCTCCACAACTCTCTCTTACTTCTCTCTCTTCCTCTCACCTTCTCTCCCCCTTCAATATTCATCCACCAACTCCGATGGTACCACGCCGCCAACACCACACCACGTCGCCATCATGCTACCCTCGCCGCCATCACGCTGCCGCCATGCTACCCTCGCCGCCGTCTCGACCTACTACCAACGCCGCCACCATGGTCATCCCCTCCCTTCTTCACAAATCTCGTTTTTTTGCTTTTTTTTTATTTTTTTTTCAGTTTTCGTTTTATTTTTGGTAGTGGTGGTGGTTGCTAACGGTGGTAAGTGTTTTTTTTTTCTTTTTCGGTGGCGGTGATGGGTGTTGACTATGGGCGGTGGGGTGTGTTGGCGTTCTTTTTTTTTTTCCTCAGATCTCGTTTTCTTTGTTGTGTTGGCGTTTTTTTTCCTCACATAACTCGTTTTCTTTGTGGTGGTGGTGGTTGGTGATGACGGTGAGAGGGTTGTGTTGTCGTCGTTTTTCTTTTTTTTTTTAGTTTTTGGTTTTTTTTTGTTGGCTGGTGGTGGTTGACCTTCGTGGTCAGAAGGTGGCGCGTGTGGCGTGGTCAGGTTTTGGGGCGCGTGTTGCCGTGGTCGGTGAGAATGAAGGGTGGCGAAGTCATGACTAAAGTTACACTCTTATCGAACTAAAGTTACACTGTTATCGAATTGAAGTTACACTTTTATCGGACTGTAAACTCTTATCGGACTGAAGTTACACTCATAGCGGACTGAAGTTACACTCCTTGCGGACTGAAGTTACACTTATTATAACTATAGTTACAATCGTAAATGAGTACAGTTACATAAACTTGTTTTAAAATTATAAAAATTCAACATTAATTAAAAATTACATAAATTAAAATTTTTACATAAAAAATGATTTTAAAAATTAAAGTTACATCTTTAAAATACTAAAATTACACTTGATAAACAGTAGAGTTACACTCATAATGTATTTAAGTTACATAAATCGTTAAAATTACATAAGTTCAAATTTATTTATTTAAAATAATATTATATAACATAAATTCAAATTTTTGTATAAAAAAATGGCCTAAAATGATAAAATTCAAATTTTTATATTAAAAAAAAACTTTAAATGATTAAAGTTACACTCGTACAGAATTAAAGTTACAATCATGGACTAAAGTTACACTAATAAATGAGTAAAGTTACACTCAAAAAATGAGTGGCTAAGATTAGGACTTAGGGACTCAACCAAAATTGTGGACTTATAAGAAATTTAGTCCATGATTGTAACTTTAATTTTGTACGTGTTCCGGGTGTAATTCCAGAGCAGATTTGTTACCACGTAAGCTTGTAGAATGATGACTTTGCTTGACTCTTCCTTTCGGCCTCTCCTGAAACAATGAACAAACTGAGGGCTCGGCTTGGTACCGAGCGAACTCACTCCGACGCTCAAGTCAGTAAACTTAAAGAGGTTAAGTTGTGTGTTACTTGGCACAAAGTATATTGTAGAGAGATAAGGGAGTTTATACCAGATTAGTGTGTTTAATTGATTATTTTCGGATCCTTTCCTCAATGAGGGTTGAGGAGTATTTATAGACTTTCACCTTTTGTCACGTAGTGGCCAAGTGGCAGAGCAGGTGGAAAGACTGTTCTACCCTCGGCCGAAGGACCCATGGCAGGCCAGCGGGCCCTGTTGACTCCATGCCGAGGGGTCTTGGATGTGAGTACGCGGATGTGTATCCCGGCTGGCTAGTTGCCTAGCCGAGACCCAGTGACAGCCGACGGTGCGTCGGATTAGGGTGTCCCAAGACGTTGACTTCTTTGTGGATATCTTTGACCTTGCTCAATGTGTTGACTCGGTCGGTCGGGTGCAGAATCGCCCATCAATTTGCCCCAGCGTAGTCTATGTCGTGGTATGGACCTTCGATGAGTGTTGAGCGTATTCTGCGCAAGTTGAAATTTCTTCCCGTGCTTCTTCTTCCTCGGCTTGGTTTCTCGCTCAGTCGTATCAGTATCCCCCTCCACATGGATGTGTAAAGGGCATCAAATGTGGAAAAGAAAATGGCGCGGGCCGAGACCGAGGTTGTGAGTGCCGTGTGCTTTTGATTGCCCCAGCCCGGTCTTTGCCAAGCTTGGTTGAACAAGCGGGCCGTTTGGCAAGTAGATACCAAGAATCGTGTTGAAGAAGATACGTCGATTGGCATTCTGTCAAGGAGCGTGTTGAAGAAGTTTTGTAACTGTTTGTCGATTGACATTCCATGGTTGCATGCTTGACACGTGGCTCGGCGTTGATTGGTTGACGCTTCCTGGGCTTTGCTCGATTGGTCGGATTGAGTGGGCTTTGCTCTATAAATAGGCGATTAGCCCCTCATTTTGGCCTTCCAAATTTCATTTTCTCAAAAAATTTCCTCTCGTTTAGTTTTTCTTTCGCAGAGTTCCTTTCTCTTTCTAATTTCTCGAAGCGTTACTTGGTGTAACATTTCCTTCCAAGGTAATCAAACAAATTCTTCAATCTTTTTCCTGTTAAATATTCGTTGTCATGTCTTCTGCTGATGCCGGACCTAGTAATCCTGCGCCGGGGGGTTCCCCGTCGCGCCCTGGTGAGGAGGAGGCACTGGTTGTCACCCCGTTAAGGTTTGGGGGTCCTAAGTCTCCCTCTCCTGAGATTGATGATCAGTATTTGGAGAGTTTCGAGGAGGATGATGATGATGTTGATGATGACGGTGATGATGAGGAAAGGACTCATTCCGATGAGGAGAGGCCGCATCTCTTGGATCACGGCGACGCCTGCTCGATCAACCCTGATCGTGCCTGGACGAATAAATTCACTAGTTGTTCTGGTTCTGATCTTTTCGAGGACCATTACAACTTCGGCAGGGGATATAAAATTGTTATCCCTAAGGAGGGTCGGCGGTCCGTTGCCCTCCCAAGGGTCAGTCGGCGTGTACATCGGACACCTGGAGTATGGGCTCCGGTTTCCTCTGAATGAATACGTTATGGCCATCATTAAAGCCATGAATGTCGCCGTGGCTCAACTGCATCCGTTGGCCATTAGGACTATAGTTGGCTTCGTGTGGCTCTGTCTCTTTAAGAAGGAGGCCCCAACGGTAAACTTGTTCCGCCAGCTTCATCACCTTCGGCCGTCAACCCCCGGTGGCACGGGGTGGTACAGTGTGCAGACAGAGCCGGGTTATGTTACCGTGTCCAAGATTACATCTTGTAAAGACTGGAAGGGGCGGTGGGTGTACGTCGAGGTGCCGGAGTACTATCCGCTGCCCCGGTCCTTCCAACACTACAAGAATTTTGCTTTCGGGCGACTAAAAACAGCGACTGCCATGTCCAGTCGCTAAATTGGCGACTGACATAAAATGCGGGCGACTGTTATCAGTCGCCAAATTGGCGACGACAAAAATTTGTACGGCAAAATAATATTGGCGACTGAAAGTAAGGTAAGACGACTGTATTTAGTCGCCAATTTTGGCGACCGGTTCATTTCAGTCGCCAACTTCTATGACACAAATGAATAGTTTGGTTCCTACCTCCCCCAGTTCCCACCTTGTTAATTTACAAAAAAAATAATAAAAAAAAAAAAAAAACACACACATTCAACCTCTTCAATTCTTCTTCTTTTCGTATCATTCAACTATTCTATTTCCTTTTAACTTCCATCTTCTATTTCCAATAACCACAAACATTCATCATCTTTCTTTTACATTTTGTTCCAACCCAACTCTTAATTCCCTATATCTTCAACTTCCGCATATTTTTAATAGTAAAAGCACAAAAATTTAAGGAGATCCCAACATACATCTCCCCAAATTTCCAGTTTTATTACTTCATTTTTCGGATTTCATCATATTTATATGCTTGTGTGATTAATTGAAGGTATTGATTCTTATTTTTCTTTTCAAATTCAAATTTTCAGATTATTGTATTTTAATTTTTGTGGTATAGATACATATGTGCATGTCAATTTCTATTTAGATCTTGACTTGAAAACGATTTTACTTCAAAAAATAGCTTAAAAAGACGAACTAATTAAATTATTATTGTGTTGTAATTGGATTATAGGTGTTGATTCAGCCAAAAAGGAGAGGAGAAGCATAGAAAAACGGATTTTAAGGCCAGCCGGAAACGATTTTATGGCTTTGAAGTATTTTATTGTATATCTAAATTGATTGTAATGTAAATTTTATGTATGTAAATGTAAATTGATGTAGTGGTTGTTGAAGTGTAAATGAAAATTAATTGTAATGTAAATGTTATAGAAATTTGCAATTCATACTAGATTGGGATCAAATTTTTTGCGCAGAAAGTGGTTTTATTTTATTTGCAGGTCTGTCTTTTGCAGATCTGTGACTTTTTTTTTATTTTTTAATTCCAAAACTGGCGACTGAAATTCAGATATTGGCTACTGATATCAGTCGCCAATGTGGCTACTGATATCAGTCGCTAATATGGCGACAAAAAACCGTCGCCAATTGTGCTGTTTTGGAGGTGACGTGGCCTCTTATATGGCGACTAGATGGCGACTAATGACAGTCGCCAAATTGGCGACTAGACAGTCGCCAAATTTGGCGACGGGTTTCTGTCGCCCGCTTTAAAAAATTCTGTCGCCAAATTTGGCGACGATGTCCCGTCGCCAAAAGCGACTAAACCTAGCTACGAAGTGCGGGCGACGGACCTTAGTCGCTATATTGATAATGGCGACTGCTCTCAGTCGCCTTATATGGTCGCCTTTGACCTTATTTGTTGTAGTGCAACACCGCGTCAATTTGCGGTGCGAGAGTAAGGGGGAGCATGACAAATACGTCTCCCGGAGTAAGCTAAAGATGGACGCCAGCAGGGTCTATCTCAATGAGGATGAGAAGCGGGCAATGCAGCTGTTTGAGGCTGAAAAGGATGGCACGCCGAAGGGATGGTTGCCCCCGACGCAGATCATTCTTCAGGATGAGCTGCTATGTCACGTCGGCCTCATACCGGCCCTTAGGCAGGGTGAGTGGGGTCGGTGTAAGGCCCATCTTTGCTTTTTATGTTTCTGTATCTTGGCCTTGGTTTATCTTCTTTTGTTTAACTCTTGCTTTGTTTTTTTTACAGACCGTTTTGGCCCGGATCTGTCTGAGGATATCCTCAAGAGGTTGGGACTCGGCAAGGACGGAAAAATTGTTGAGCTGCATCCTAAGGCTGAGGCACGTGATCGCAGACCGGCCCCTAACGAGCTCATGGACCAGCAGTTGAAGGCATTGAATGTGACGGCTGCTCAGGCGAAGGTTGCCAGTAACGTGCCGCGCCGCAAACCAAAAATAACGTCTACGGCGGCGACGGCGTCAACTCCCGCTCAGCCTTTAATCCCTGTGGTCCAGAAGCGGCAGGTGGTCATCGATGTTTAGGAGGAGGAGGTCACTGTTGCAGAGGAATCTCCTCTTTTACGTAAGAGAAAAGAGACAGCGTCTGCTGCTGCCGCTGCTAATGCTACCGAGGCCGGCAAAGAAATGGGTCCTCCAACCAAGAAGGCCAAGCCTAGTACAGATCTAACCTGTGGCTCAGATTTAGCTGGTTCATTAGACGTTCCTGATGACAGGCTCTCTGGCATGTCAATGAATATTGACATGGATGCTTTGTCCGAATTTTTTGTAGATCAATCGCCGCCGTCTACCGGTCCCTCTGAATGGCGATTAGAGAAGCGGCCTGTGCAGACGGGTGATAAGAATGCCGCCGTCGTCTCCTCCTCCCCGAAGCCTTCCCCCGCCCAGATTAGGAAGATGCTGGCGAAGTGGGCTGACGTGGCCGGTGCTCACATTATGGAGCAAGAAAAGGTCATGGCTGAAGCTGCTCCTGCGCTTGAACGGCTTAGGCTTGAGCTTGATGCTTCTAAGCAAGAGGCCGAGAAGGCGAAGAAGGACTTCCAGGCCGCCGAAAATGATTTCCTCGCTGAGCGAAAGCTCAGGGAGGATGCTGAGAAGGCGGTCCTAGCCGAGAGGGCCAAGGTTGAGGCTGCGGAGGCTGACGCCGCTAAGCTGCGGGAGGAGCGGGATAAGCTTCAGCCCGCTTTTGACTTTGCTGTTGCTAAGAGGGAAGAATGGAAGTCTTTGTATACGGCTCAGGCGAAGGCGCATCGGAACACGAGGGCTATCCTCGCCCAGAGGGAGGAGGACATTGAGACGCTCCCAAGTGTCGTCATTCCTAACATGTGCGCCCAATACCGGGACCAGGCCGAAGAAGCCGCCAGAGAAGTGATCGGAGAGCTCTTTCCTGAAGGCTCCTTCCCATGGCAAAAATTTGACCAGCTGCTTGATGATAAGCTTGATGCTAAGGCGGCTGCTGCGGAGGCGAAGGTCATGAGGAGGAGGCGAGAGGTGAAGAAGGAGAAAGAGGAGGTGCGGAGAAGGCGCCCATCCGAAAAGGTGAAGGCGGCCGGGAGGAAGCCGAGAGGGCAAAGGCACTGCCGAAGCCGCCAAGTCGGCTTCCGGGTCGCCCACCAAAGATGATCTGATGTCGCCGGTGGCGAGCAAAGCAACGAGCATAGGGAGACGGGCGGTCGTCACCGGTTCACCAAGCATCTCGGATAGCTTCATTGTTCGGGGCCAATTATTAAGCCTTTCCTCCCCGCCATCTTTTGGCACTTCATGTCTTATGTCTGTACCCTTTTGCTGTTCCTTCGTTTTTGTAAACTTTGGTAGGTAGTGTTTAGGCTATCCCTATGGGGACGGCCGTCGACTTCTTTATTGTATTACCTGTAAACATTTTTAATAAGAGTTTGTTTATTTTGCCTCTGGCTTGGCCGAGGTCTTTTTCTCATTTTTGTCTGAGTTGTCTTCTTGCGTTTTTAACATATTGAGTGCTTTTTCGTTTTTACCTTCGGCCTGGCCGAGGCAGTTAGGATGCGCATCTCAATTGTACTTAAACGTCTTTAAACATGTTGGCCTGTTGGTCGCTTCCTCCTTCACTCTCGGTCTTAGCCGAGGCGTCAGATTTGCGCTTCCCAACGGTCGTTGTGAACATGTTAGCGTATCGGTCGTTGTGTCCCCGTCACTTCGGCCCGGCCGAGGCAATCGGGGTTCTGGCGCGACAAAGCGTTCGTATCAGAGACGTGTTGATCGCTTCCTCTTTCACTCTCGGTCTGGCCGAGGCGTCCGATTAGCGTTTCTCAACCGTACTTATACGTTCCTAAGCATGTTGGATCAACCGTCGTGGGGAAAGTCGCGTTTCCTCGTCACCCCGGCTTTGGCCGAGGTGATCGAGTTTACGTTTTGATTCTTTGTTGCAAATATCTTGGTATGACTATGGGAGGGACACTTCATTTTGATAGAAAACTTGGAACATTCTTCATTAGATATAATCAAGAGTTGGGGTGCCCACAACGGTCTCGGACACCTCCGCCGCTATACGAAGTATTTTCTAAGATTGTCGGTGTTCCAGTGGCTCAGTAGAGGCACTCCCTCCATGTCTGTCAGCCGGTATGTACCCGGCCTCATTTCTTCAACCACTTTGTAGGGTCCTTCCCAGTTGGCCGTCATTTTGCCATGGATGTTTCCTTTGTTGGTGGCGGCCGACTTTCTTAGGACTAGATCTCCTATTCTTAAGTCCCTTTTGTGGACCCTTCGGTTGTAGGCTCTTCTCATTCTGTTTTGGTAAACGGCTAAGTTGAGCCGTGCCGTGTCTCGACTTTCTTCGACCAGGTCTAGGGAGGCTTTCAGGCCTTCCTCATTTTCGACTGGGTTAAAGGTTTGCGTTCTGAATGTCGGCACCGATGCTTCAATTGGTAGGACGGCTTCAGACCCATAGACAAGGTGGAATGGGTTGTATCCCGTTGCTTCTTTCTCCGTGGTTCTAAGGGACCACAGGACACCGGGTAGTTCATCAGCCCACCTTCCCTTTAGATCTTCAACCTTCTTTTTCAGCCCGTTTAGGATTGTTTTATTAGCTGCCTCCGCCTGCCCGTTGCTCTGAGGGTGGCAGACGGAGGAGTATGCAAACTTGATACCGAGCTCTTCTAGCCAGTTCATCACCGTGTCACTCCAAAACTCTCGGCCGTGGTCAAATACCATGACTTGGGGTAACCCAAAACGAGTTATGACGTTCTCCCAAATCACCTTTCTTACGACCGCCGTGGTTTTGGCAGGTACTGCGACAGCTTCGACCCATTTGGTGAAGTAATCGACGGCGACGATCAGGTACTTCCTTCCTCCGGAGGCCGTCGGAAATGGCCCCAATAAATCCATCCCCCACTGTGCGAATGGTAGGGGGCTAAGTACTGGTTGCAGGTCTCGGGAAGGTGCGTGTATCACCGGAGCATGCATCTGACAATTCTTGCACTTCTTGGTCTTAGCTCTGGAATTCTCAAGCATGGTGGGCCAGAAGTAGCCGGCTCCGAGAGCTTTGTGGGCTAGCGTTCTTGCCCCCATGTGATGTCCACAGATGCCTTCGTGAATCTCTGTCAGTATGAGCTCCGCGTCGGCTGGGCCGACACATTTCAAAAGTGGTCTTATCACGGACCTTCTGTATAGTTCTCCTTCAAACACCAAGTACCTTGCGGCGATCCTTCTTATCTTCTGGGAGAGACCGCGGTCCTCCGGTAACTCTTTTGTTAGTTTGTATCTCATTATCGGAGTCATCCACGTTGTCTCGGCTTCGATGTCGCCCACCATGCCGACGGTCTCAGTGATGCTTTTAGCATTCCTGATATCCACCAGCACGGTTCGGCTGACATTCTTGATGGTAGAACTGGCAAGTTTTGAGAGAGCGTCGGCTCGGTTGTTCTCGGACACAGGGATGCATTGGATTTGGAAAGATTTCAATTTTCTTTGTGTCGGCCTTTTACTCTTTCCAGGTATCTTACCATCCCATCGTCTCGAGCCTCATACTCTCCTCTGATTTGGTTAGTCACTAATAGTGAGTCTGTCTTCAACACAATGTGTTCCGCCCCGGCAGCTCTAGCTAGCTCGACTCCAGTTATCACCGCCTCGTATTCGGATTCGTTGTTTGAGGCCGAGAAGGTAAATTTCAAGGCATACTCAAACTCGTCCCCGTTTGGGCTGATGATAAGGATGCCGGCTCCTGAGCTGTTTGCCGTGGAGGACCCGTCGGTATATACTTCCCATACGCCGGGCTGTGATTCTTCTTGGTATGTGCACTCGGCTAGGAAGTCTGCAAGTGCCTGCCCCTTTATCGAGGGCCTCGGCTTGTATTGAATGCCGAAGCCGGATAGCTCTACTGCCCATTTGATGAGCCTGCCGGATTGTTCAAATTTTTCCAATGCTTTCTCCAATGGTTGGTCGGTTAAGACCGTCACGGGATGTGCGTCGAAGTAAGGTTTCAGTTTCCTTGCGGCAACGACGACAGCAAAGGCTTCTTTTTCAATCAGTGGGTAATTTATTTGGCGAGCAACGAGTGTATGGTGACAAAGTAGATTGGGTGTTTGCTTGTCTTCTTCTCGACGATTACAAGATCGCCGTGGCCGAGGTAATCGCTATGTATAGATATAGCGTCTCCCAAAGATCGGCCTGGACGGGGTTGGGAGAGTTTGAAGATGAGCTTTCGGTTGCCTGAAAAGCTGTGCTCGTTCCTCCCCAGTGAAGTCTTTATTCCCTTCAACACTTTGAAGAATGAGGTGCTCTTGTCGGCTGACCGGGAAATGAAACGGGCGAGAGCCGCCATCCTCCCGGTCAACATCATAACCTCTTTTCGATTCCTCGGCTCCGGAAGGTCCAGTATTGCTTGGACTTTCTCGGGATTGGCATCAATTCCCCCTGGCACCGACAAGCACGTCGAGGAACTTATCCGCCGGACACCGAAGTTGCATTTCATTGGGTTAAGTTTCATCTTGTATTTCCTTAGTGAACAAAATGTTTCGCTCAAGTCGGCCAAGTGCTCGCTGTCAGACTTGCTTTTTACAATAGCATCGTCGACGTAAGCCTCGATGTTTCGCCCTTTTGATCTTGAAACACTTTGTCCACCAGCCTAGTGTAAGTTGCGCCGGCGTTTTTCAAACCGAACGGCATCATTTTATACATATATGTGCCGTGTATGGTGATGAATGCGCACTTAGGCATGTCTTCTTCGCCATGAATACCGATGGTACCCTGAAAAGGCGTCGGCAGGCTCAAGATAGTGTAGCTGCCGTTGCGTCTATTAAGCTATCTATTCGAGGCAAAGGATAGCAATCTTTAGGGCATGCTTTATTAAGATTTGTAAAATCAACACACATCCTCCACCCCCTGATGACTTCTTTACCATTACAACATTTGCTAGCCACTCAGGGTAAGTACAAGGCATGATAAAGCCCGCCTCTAATAGTTTGTCTACCTCGGCCTTGATGGCCTCATCTTTCTCGGCCGAGGAGTTCCTCATCTTACGCTTGACGGGCGGCGTTGGAGAGTACGTTCGGCTTGTGAACGATCACCTCTCGGCTCACGCCGGCATCTCGGCGGCTGAGTACGCGAAGACGTCTTTGTTCTTTCTCAGCAGGTCCAAGAGGTCGGCTCTGAACTTTGGCTCCAGGCCGACACCGACAGTTACGGTGCATCCTGGGTCAATTTCTATTTGTTCGGTCTCGGCCCCCTCGACCATGCTGACGTTGTTGGTGCTCATCGGATCACCCTCCTGTCGTAAGGATGGGCTCTTCCCCTTCTCTGATTTCTTCGCCACTTTGAGGGATTGCATGTTACACCCTCTGGCAGATATTTGGACATTGACAATTTCGTCCCTCTCGTCCTTTGAGACGATCTTTTGTGCCTCCCCCCGGTCCGAGACATACATCAATGTCAGGGCCCGGATGGACATTACAGCATCGGCCTCGCTCAAAGTAACCCGGCCTATTAGAACATTGTAGGCAGACGTACCATCAATGACCACGAACTCGGACCAAACGTTCTTGGCCGCATCGGCTTGGCCAAACATCACCGGCAGTTTGATTGACCCCAGGGGGACTAGGCCGGCCCCAGAGAAGCTGTATAGTGGGTTAGTGCAGGGGCTCAGGTCCTCAATCTTCAGACCGAGATTGAGGAAGCATTCCCTGAACATGATGTTCGTGTAGGGCGCTGTATCAATTAGGCACATCTTAACCAAGTGGTTGGATATGTCCAGGTGGACCACCAGCGGGTCGCTGTGTGGGGCTACGACTCCTTCGTAGTCTTTCTTTCCGATGGTTATATCGGGGACGGTGGAAGCGGGGATCGCTGTGGTGGGCACAAAGTTGATGGCTTGGTAAAGCTCATTTAGGTGCCGTTTGTGCCCATTAGCCGACCCTCCGTTCTCGTTTCCTCCGATAACCACCTGGATCACTCCCATTCTCTCGGAATACCGATTTCTGTTCTCCCCGTCGGAGCTCGTTTCGGGGCCCCGCTACGTACTTGCCGAGGGCCCCTTCCGGATCGCTCCTCGATGGCGTTCTTCGATGCCGACAGTCGTAGGTCTTATGGCCGGGCCGCCGTGGCAATCGCAAAATTGGTTTGCGTCGCACTCCGCCCTCGTCTTGGGGGTCTTGCCCACTTACGCCCTTCATTCTTGCTCGGGGCATAGACCTCGGCCGGTGATTTGACTAGGGGGTGAGACCGTGATACCTCTTCTGGGTGTATGGTCCCGAACTCCCCCGGCGCCCGCCGAGCTCGTTTCTGTTAGATATTTCGGCCGTGACCGACATCGTCACGGCGACCTTCGTCAATATTCTCCGGCGGCTCCTCCTTTCTTGGTGCCCACTTCACCGTGGCCTACCCAGGTCTTGTGGTAATCCTCCACCTTTACGGCTTGGTCCGCCATCCTTCTGGCGGAGTCCTGGTTGAGGACCTCGCACTTGATCGCTCATTTTGAGGTCGCCTTTCGGGAGGCCTTTCATCATGCGAAGGCCGCGTTCGGTGTTCGGCTCACGGATCTCGCGAGCTTTTTGCGTCGAACCTCTTCACATAGCTTCTTAGAGACTCGTCCTCCCCCTGTCGGATAGTGAGGAGATCCGATGTCTCCACGGCCCTTCTCCCGTTGCAGCGCGTCTTCGGGCTATGAAGTTATCCCTTAGGTCGGCGTAGAAGATATACCGAACCATTAGGCGGCCCCTTGTACCAACTCGGGCCATCCCATGCGGGGTTGTTGGGAAGACTCGGCACCATACCTCGTCAGTTGCTCCCATACCGACATGTAAGACTCGAAAACCTCGGCGTGGTCGGTTGGGTCACTATCCCCTTTGTATGATAGGGACGGCAGCTTCAGTTTGGTCGGCACGGAGACTCCGAGGACGTAGGCACTGAGGGGCTGTCTGACCACGTGCCGAATGATACATGGCGATCGGCTCCTCGCATTCCTAGTCCGGCTTCTCTCCCCGTGGCGGGAAGGGCTTCTTGTTGTCCGACTTTGGAGAGTTGGGTTCTTTCTTCACTTCTCCGGGGGTGGCCTCGTTGGCGCCGCGGCGACGCTGTCCTCCCGCGAGGTGGGGAAAGACTTTGGTCTGCCACTGACACCACGGGCACCACCGGCGTCTTCGCATATCCAGCTCCTTGTATTGCTTCGGTCAAGTTGATCGGAGTCACTTTATGGGCCCTGGTCACCTGCGGGTGTGCTGCCGTCACCGTCGTTGCGGCGGGGGTGATCGGCGTATTACCCATCAGGTCCAGGAATAGCCGATTTGCGTGCATCGACCACATGTCCCATGACGGTGACTTGGCGCGAGCGCGGTGTTTCGGTAGTATGGGCATCCCGTACGCCGGTTGGATGACTCGGCCGGTGGGGGGATCGCCCGATTTCAGTAATTAGGGACGTGTCATCTTGGTAGAATTCGGTTTCTACACTCACAAATTAAAATTTGTTTTGACATTTTCTTAGCTTTCGGGTGGGTTTTGTTTTGTGTTTTTTTTTGTAAGGGATTTGACTAGCTTCTAGTATGCTTTCCCCATGACGGGCGCCAATTGTTCCGGGTGTAATTCCGGAGCGATTTGTTACCACGTAAGCTTGTAGAATGATGACTTTGCTTGACTCTTCCTTTCGGCCTCTCTGAAACAATGAACAAACTGAGGGCTCGGCTTGGTACCGAGCGAACTCACTCCGACGCTCAAGTCGGTAAACTTAAAGAGATTAAGTTGTGTGTTACTTGGCAAAGTATATTGTAGAGAGATAAGGAGTTTATACCCAGTTAGTGTGTTTAATTGATTATTTTCGGATCCTTTCCTCAATGAGGGTTGAGGAGTATTTATAGACTTTCACCTTTTGTCACGTAGTGGCCAAGTGGCCAAGTGGCGGAGCAGTGGAAAGACTGCATTCTACCCTCGGCCGAGGGACCCATGGCAGGCCGGCGGGCCCTGTTGACTCCATGCCGAGGGGTCTTGGATGTGAGTACGCGGATGTGTATCCTGGCTGGCTAGTTGCCTAGCCGAGACCCAGTGACAGCCGACAGTCGTCGTGATTGTTAGGTGTCCAAGACGTTGACTTGCTGTGGATATCTTTGACCTTGCTCAATGTGTTGACTCGGTCAGCGGGTGCAGAATATGCCCCATCAGTACGAGTGTAACTTTAATCATTTAAAGTCTTTTTTTAATATAAAAATTTGAATTTTATCATTTTAGGCCATTTTTTTATACAAAAATTTGAATTTATGTTATATAATATTATTTTAAATAAATAAATTTGAACTTATGTAATTTTAACGATTTATGTAACTTAAATACATTATAAGTGTAACTCGACTGTTTATCAAGTGTAATTTAGTATTTTAAAGATGTAACTTTAATTTTTAAAATCATTTTTTATGTAAAAATTTTAATATATGTAATTTTTAATTAATGTTGAATTTTTATAATTTTAAAACAAGTTTATGTAACTGTACTCATTTACGATTGTAACTATAGTTATAATAAGTGTAACTTGATCATAAGGAGTGTAACTTCGATCCGCTATGAGTGTAACTTCAGTCCGATAAGAGTTTACGATCCGATAAAAGTGTAACTTGGTTCGATAATGGTGTAACTTTAGTTCGATAAGAGTGTAACTTTAGTCATGACTTCGCCACCCTTCATTCTCACCGACCACGGCAACACGCGCCCCAAAACCTGACCACGCCACACGCGCCACCTTCTGACCACGAAGGTCAACCACCACCAGCCAACAAAAAAAAAAACAAAAACTAAAAAAAAAAAAGAAAAACGACGACAACACAACCCTCTCACCGTCATCACCAACCACCACCACCACAAAGAAAACGAGATCTGAGAGAAAAAAAAAACGCCAACACTTCCCACCACCACCGAAAAAGAAAAAAAAACACTTACCACCGTTAGCAACCACCACCACCACCAAAAAAAAAACGAAAATTGAAAAAAAAAAAAAAAAAAAAAAAAAAAAAAAAACGAGATTTGTGAAGAAGGGAGGGGATGTCCATGATGGCGGCGTTGGTAGTAGGTCGAGACGGCGGCAGCGTGATGGCGGCGAGGGTAGCATGGCGGCAGCATGATGGCGGCGAGGGTAGCATGATGGCGGCGTGGTGTGGTGGCGGCGGCGTGGTACCATCGGAGTTGGTGGATGAATATTGAAGGGGGAGAGAAGATGAGAGGAAGAGAGAGAAGTAAGAGAGAGTTGTGCAGGCAGTGAAATGAAATGGGAGTGATGTGAGAATTAGGGTTTGTTAGTTTTTATATCTCAGCCCGTTATTTTGATTTAATCTCAACCATCCATTTATTAGATCTAAGGGTTAGGATGAGGACTCAAGGACTCACCCTAAAAGAGTGGACTTATAGGATCTCATTTATATATATATATATATATATATATATATATATATATATATATATATATATATATATATATATATATAGAGAGAGAGAGAGAGAGAGAGAGAGATTGGATTTGGTGATTTTGGTTCTTATGGTGAGTTGTGAGTTGGGGGAATCTCAACCACTAGATTATATTAGAGATGAGTGGCCAAGATCAAATCTTACATGTCATATAAAACCATTGTCATTTACTTATTTTTTCTTTTTTCTAATGTTACTTTTTTTTTTTACTTTAATTTTTTTTTCTCTTTTTTTTTACCTCGTGTTATTATGCTTTTTTTTACCACTTTGCTTTTTGTTTTCTCTTATGTTTTCTTTAATTTACTCATTATGTTACCTTTTTTTCTTTTTCTTTTTGTACCGGATTTTTTTTTACTTGAAATTTTTTTACTCTTATTTTTTTTTTACCTCGTGTTATTATGCTATTATTGTGCTTTTTTTTACCTGGATTTTTTTTACGACTTTGATTTTTTTCTCTCTTTTTTTTTACCACATGTTATTGTCTTTGTTATTGTTATTCCATCATTATTGTGATGTTATTCTTTATTACTTTGATTTTTTTTTACGACTTTGATTTTTTCTCTTTTTTTTTTTTACCATATGTTATTGTCTTTGTTATTGTTATTCCATTTGTTATTGTGATGTTATTCTCATTACATTGTGAATTTTTTTACGACTTTGATTTTTTTTTCTTTTTTTTACTACGTGTTATTGTGCTGTTATTCTACTATTATTCTGCTGTTATTGTGATGTTATTCCGGTGTCACTTTGATTTTTTTACTACTTTGATTTTTTTTATTTTTTTTACTACTTTGATTTTTTCACTCTTTTTTTTTACTGCATGTTATTGTGCTGTTATTGTGATATTATTCCGGTGTTACTTTGATTTTTTTACTACTTTGATTTTTTTACCGCGTGTTATTGTGCTGTTATTCTGTTGTTATTGTGATGTTATTCCGGAGCCACTTTGATTTTTTTTACGACTTTGATTTTTTTTTCTTTTTTTTACCACGTGTTATTGTATTGTTATTTCAGTGTCACTTTGATTTTTTTACTACTTTGATTTTTTTACCATGTGTTATTGTGCTGTTATTCTGGTGTTATTGTGATGTTATTCCGGTGTCACTTTGATTTTTTTCTCTTTTTTCTCTTTTTTTTTTCCCGTGTTATTGTGCTGTTATTTTTTTTCCCGTGTTATTGTGCTGATATTATTGTGTACTGTTATTGTGGTATTATTCTTCTGTTATTTTCACGCTTCTCTAATTTTCTTATTATTCTAATGTACCCCATTGTCATTCCGTGTTACTCTTATGTTATTCAATATTAACTATTCTTGTTCCACAAACGAGTCAAAACAAAGTTAAATGAAAGTACAACGATTTTGAATCAAATGAAAATGGCTAATCAAGTTGACAAATGAGAGTAACCAGACTGTTCGGTTAGGATAATTGTCTAGCAAATATTAACTCCCAAAGTGACAAGGCCGCAGTTCCTGATCAAATAGTCCAACCTTTCCCTTAAATAGCAATGAATCGAAATAATGGAGCAATTAATTGAGTAGTGGCACACTCGTATCGTCTTCTTATGTGGTACTGGTTGTTCTAGACTTATTTACGTTTACTTTTGTATCGTCTTCTTATGTGGAACACGCTAATCTCGCACCAAGTCACCAACAACCTATGTTCCCTCCAACTGAAGTAATCTTGGATTGTCAGCCGATTATGGAATGATACCCGGATGACATTCTTTGCTAACAAGCCCTGCAACTATGAGCTATTTTTCAAGCAAAATCTGAATATGGAAATGGTTGTAGTTATGGCAAGGGTAAGTACTAAACTCTAGCATCAAGAAAAACTTTCACTCTATAGTTTCGTATTATTTTAAATGTTACTATGTTCATATTTCTTATTTCGTTTTACATTATCACAAATCACGGAATAATTAAGTATAATTATGATCAAACCTAGGAAGCTGACATGGACTGGATTTTCCATTCCGATACTGACGAACTCCTGCATCCTGCCGGGACTAGAGACTACTCCATGGTTGAGCTATTGACCCAAATTCCGGCAGATGTTGATACAGTTGTGTTTCTTAAATTATGTAAGCAATCTTGGAGATACAATTAATTCAACTCATGAGGATTTGTGACTTACCAAACAATAATTTTCTGTCTGATGTTTAGGTTTGTTTCTTCAGATCGATCGTTTCTTATTCTTATAATCGGCGTTTGCTCTTTGGTAGGAAGCTGCTGTAGAGACGGATAACATCAAAGAACCTTTCAGTGAGGTAATTCAGCATCACGCCCAGAATTCGAGAGAACGAGACAAAAGGCAGAGAAGGAGAACAACGAGACAAAAGGCTAGCTATATGCTTTGTTAATATTAGTTTCAATTTCAGCCGTCTAATCCATTTAATCTAATGGCTGAGATTTTTCAAACTCACAACTCACCATAAGAACCAAACTCACGAGATCCCGCCTCTCTCTCTCTCTCTCTCTCTCTCTCTCTCTCTCTCTCTCTATATATATATATATATATATATATATATATATATATTTTTTTTTTTTTTTTTTTTTTTTTTTTTTTTTTTTTTTTTGACAGCCAGTAAAGAAAATGTTCCTACACAGTACCTAGCCGACTCTCGGAGTCGGATTTTATTACTACATTATTAGGAAAAGCAATTAAATTACAGATGGGGTTGACAACCAATATAGGCTTCTTAGCGGGACGATCAGAGCTGGCCAATTGAGAGAACATTTCTTTTCTCTTCTTTATCAACTGAGCCTCGGAGGAGTACCTGCAATAAGACGCACTTACGCCACGAGGACGTAGAAATTTATGGGAAAGAGATCTACCTTTGGAGAAAGTAGATAAATTGTGTCTTTGAGATTCATCCCCTTAACTATGATTCTTCTTGGAAGCGACGATTCTCCATTTCTCGTGCACATGATGCATAGAGGATCGGAATCGTTGAACTCGTAATCTTGTCATTGCCGAGCAAGCTATCTTCTTCAAACAGTTGGCATTGGGAAACCCGGTCAAAGAACGATACTTGAACAATCTTGCAAACGAAGGAGGTCGTCTCTTGAACCTTCTTTCAGACTTGGTTCCCTCAGGCGCTAACAAAACAGGGGAGATAGATTCATCATGTAATTGTTGAACTCCCCTCTCAAAATCATAAGCATCACCTTCGCACATCAGACTCCTAGTATTTTTTTGGGGAAACTCATCGCTGATCTTCAGCTCACAAGACTGATCACTTCCTTGTACAGCAGTAGAAGCTTGTGCAAACTCAGTGAAATGGTGGCCTTTATAGTCAGGGCACTTGAACCGTTAAAGTTAACTCCCAACTCACAGTTGTAACCTTCATAATTACTTAGGATTGGAGAAGAAATAATGCGATCATTGACGATTGTTGCCTTATATTTCCCCTTTTTTTATTGTTTTCTTCTCTTCTTCTTTTTAAAAGTACTAAGATTTTCACTAGGCTCATCAATAACAGGTTTAAGGATTCGAACTTTCAGGGACGATAATTGAGATTTTTGATAAAAGCTCACTTCATTACCATTCAAAAGCTTTTGATAAATACGGGCTGGAATCCTTAAATGAGAGTGTCCTCCTCCCTTTTTAGAAAAGTTGAGCATATTTTCACTAAGACCATCTTGTTGATTAACAATGTTTGTGTCTAAGATCATGTCAAGACTATTAGAATCCGGGCTCTTATAATCAACCTCAGAGCTATAAATATCAATGTCAGAAACAAGATTTTGAACAGAGCTTCCATTAAAATTGTCGACAACTTTATCCTCATTACACCCATTACCAAAAACTAGTCCTGAGCAAAAACCCTTTACTGAGCAATGAATAACTTCCTTCTGTCCATATTCAACAATCTTTTCTTTTTCAGATTGTGTAGTACAAACCTGTCTTTTTTCTTCTTTGCTCTCCTCTTGCCTACTCCCTGAGACTTCTAAACTTCTTTTACCATTGCAATTAATAGCAAGATGATTTTTAACCACCGCCAACTCTCTAAGAATGTCCTTATTCTTAGGCTCAACTAAACAAGCTTTATTTAAGTCATCTTCGGCTTCTCGGAACATTTTCAACTTCATATAGGCTAAGGCCCTTCGGAAAAGTGCCTTGACATTATGAGGGAAAGAAGACAACACTATGGAACATAGATCAATGGTTGCCTGATGTTCGAGATGTTTCAAAGCACATGCAGCTAAATTTAAATTTAGGGAGACTGCAAGTTCACATAAACTTTTAACATCATGATCCTCATTAACTCCAACAAAACCAAGGAGTTTACAAGCTTCGTCATAACAAGCTGCAGCAACATCAAAAATGTTTTGTTTAAAGAGATTATTGCCCCTTTCTTTTAAGGCTTTAACCTTTTGCAAAGGAGATCCCCTGACTGCATAAAACTGGCCAACATACTTTCTCCATCATCCTCAAGAAACCCATCATTAACATGAGCAAAAGAAAAAGCTTCTAGAAATTTTCCACAAGCTAATGTAGATGCCATAACAACCCGATATAGTTTTATTCGAAGAAGCCCAAATAAACAAGGAAAATCAACAACTACAACACAGTAAACCACTAAACACAATCACACAAAAGAAAGATGAGATCAAACTAAAGATTAATCCCACAAGATTGATCAAGCCCAACCGAAGTCTCAATCAAACAACAATGAAACAAAGAGCTAAACAAAAAAGAAACAGTTGCATGTACCGTCAACCTCGGCCGGAAAATCTGCAAGTTGTCGCCAATGAGAAGCCCTCCAGCACACTTGTTACGAATGGAGATGAAGAAAGGGTCTCGCCAATATATATTATAGTCAACTCAAAATAGTTTTTTCTATACAAGAAAATGTAATGAATTGATTTGAACAGACCCAAAAAAAAGGTATAAATCTGAATAGAGTAGACACACACTGGGTTGTTGGGTGAGTGGAAAGAACACACAGGGATGTTAAGAAATCCGAAATTGATTCCAAATCGATTTCAGTTGCTGGGTTCTTCGATGAAAAAAAATGGCTGCTCCGGCTAGAATCCATAAATAGGCTGCCAAAATGTCACATAGTAAAGATACTCTTCCACTGAAAATGGACCAAATTACCATTCTCTTCTTTGTTACTCTCTCCGACTCTTGGGAATTGCCCCCATTTGATTAAAATACTACTCATAAATCTTACAAAGTGGGAAATTCCCAAGAATCGGAGGTAGTTTCTATCATCAAGCCATTGTTCTTTGGAGGAGTTGGAAGTACCCCTGGAATTAGTGGCTGTCAGAAATCCAAAATGGAAGTTGCAGCTTTTGAAGTACATACTACTCGTAAGTCGTAATAAATACTTCTACTATGGTTAAGAGATAATCGCAACCAATCAGCAACACTCAACAGCGGGTGTAGGTTCACTCAGTTCTACACTTCTACAAGATATAACAACACTGACGGCCTTGACAAGTTACTGTCTAATTTCAGAATCAAAGAAAGGCAACATTGAGCATTTATCACTGATTCACAACATTAGTGTTAGCCTGTAAAACCAATTACTCCCTACAGTTGTATGAGGACGGAAAAAAAAAAATGCTTACAATCACTTAAAACAGCAACTCTGCTATCGACCAAAACCGAGAAGATTATGATCTACCCAAAAATTCATGTGTCACTGTAATGAGTCAGACTAAAAAAAAAAATGTTTGATCACCACCAAAACCTTCACATTTATATTCAATCAATAATTTTTCAGGGAGGAATACTCATAATAGCATAAGATTGCATGGTAAGGGAATACGAAAAAGTTGCATGGTAAGGGAATACGAAAAAGTAAAGATATTTCATAACATGAAGGTTCAAGTTGCTACTAATCAGACTCTTCAGTCATATCTGATGCTTCCTTCTCCCAGCAATCGTCTTCCTGTTCACTCTCTTCCCCCTCTATCTCAGTGTTTTCCGCATCCTCCGCATCCTGAGCACTATCAAGCAAGCAGTCTTGAGGCGACAGAAAATCTACGCCCTTACCCTGATAACGAAGGCCTATTCTCATCACATTGTAAACCTTATTCCTAATCAAAGCCAATGGATGTGGTTCAGCCAATTTACCTTTACTATACCCTTCCCTCAGAGTAACAGTCGTCGTCTTACATTTGAGAGACAGATAGAATATCCCCGGATACCTAGTGAAAATCCGAGTAAACGTAATGGGAAGAACCAATTCCCCTCTTAAACTCATCAAATAATCCCTTCTAGTCTTCTTATGTATTGTCAAACTCAAGAACTCGTGCAACAACCCTACATTCCGCTTCTCCATAAGGTCGCTTGTCGGATCAAGACCCGTACAATCCTCGTAAGGCGAAACGTAGTGCAACTTTTGAAACTCCTCCATCCAAGCCTTAACCTTGGTTTGATCCCCATAACACCTAGGAAAATTCATGGGGAACGACAATGCGGTTTGCCCCTTCCTAAACTGTCTATAATCATTCCCTGAACCACTAATCTGACACTTCCTCTCCAATTCCGAAACCGCAAACTCATCCCTCCATTCCACAAGGCTCAAACATGGCAACCCATTACTCCCTTCCGAAACCCGAATCCAATCAGGGTATTTCTCAACAATCAATTTCTCAAATTTATCAGGCAAACCCAGATCCCATTTCAAAGAATACAACTTTTCCAAAGACACAGACCTAGATTTCATCATCATAAGAACCCTACACAACCGTTCTAAAATACCCAATTCATCATTACCATAAATCAACTGCTCTTGTTCATCTAAAGCTAATGCAACATGAGTAAGACGAAAACAATGCAAAGATTGATAACGAGAATGAGGGAATTCATGGAAAAGAGTAGGATACCTTCGAAGAAAACGTAAAACAGGAATGGTGAGACCAAGAGGTTTATACCAATTTTCAACAGTTTTGGAAGTTAAGTAGGAAGTTGGAGATCGTTTAATGGCGTCTTTGAGAAGCATGGCTGCCTTTACATCTGTATCGATGTCGATAATATGGTCGAAAGTTTTGTTCTTTACCCATTTCAGACGGACTTTGGTAATGGTTCGACATTGTTGATGATGGCAGAGATTGGAAGAGATGAAATGAGGTTTTTTAGAGCAGATGATGGTGTAGGATTTTCTGAGCATTAATTAAGATTTGGTGTTTTGGGGGTTTATGCGAGGTTTTGGGTTTGTTGGATTGATTGAAAATTTGAGAATTTTACGAAGATGAAAATGGCAATCGGTTCCTTGGGTAGTCTTGTTTTAATTTCCAAAATTCCACGGTTCTTTAGTACAAAACTAGTGTAGATTCCAGTGCTATAGCAGGTTATTTTTTAGTTTTGTTTTATAAAGAGACATTCTCATTAAATTAATTGCATAAATTAACTGTACATTTAATGTTATAATGTACTAATATAATCTTAGTAAGAGGTAGAAAAAGAAAGTTTATTACCATCAAAAGACACTTTAAGTTAAGTTATTTTTATCTTAAACCATTTTTACTTTACTATAAAAATTAACTCTATAATGCTATATCATTGCATGAAACTAATTTATGACATTAAATTACAATTAAGTGATGTAAAAATGTAAAATCTAATTAAAACGTGTATAAACCTTATAACAAAAACAGGTAAATACGGTATAACACACACTTAAAAAGACGATTTACGAATAATTAGACTAATATTTTTTTTTACTTTTAATTAAAAAAATACATAAAAATGGCTATGTCCTTTAAAATATACACCATATTTAGAGTGTAACTGATGAGGATAATATAAGAAACAAATTTACGTAATTTTAGGGTGTAAGTTATGTCAATAATTATGTTAAAGATTGCATAAGAAGCAGGTTTGCGTAATTTTAGAGTGAAACTGATGAAGAATAATATCTATGGAAATGGAAATTATTGCATAATAAATTATGGATTTTAATGAAAAAGTCATAAATATGAATTTTAATTAAAAAGATTAGAGTTTAATTATAAGAATATATTAATTGAAAAGATAATAATGTAATGAATGTTTTTTACTTGTTACCTTATTTAGCTAGATGCCTTTTGGAAGGAAAACTAAGAGAATTTTTATTCTCTTAGTAGTAGGGGATGTTGAATGCGATTTTAAATCAAATGTGAACACAAATACTTGGGTGAACTGATTTTACACACATTTATTGTAAAACGCAATTGTAGTTAATCACCTTTAGTCATTAACAGGGTTTATACTAAAACCGGAAATGCATGCGCTAATCCCGAGGTTTGACATTTTCCCCGAAATGCTCAATTTTTTTATTTGGAAAACTTTAAGAGGCCATAAAACTGGAAATGCATGCGCTAATCCCGAGGTTTGACATTTTCCCCGAAATGCTCAATTTTTTTATTTGGAAACCTTTAAGAGGCCATAACTCGTGTTTGCGAGCTTAAAAAGTGACGTTTTTTTTTTCCAAATCGATCACTTTCCCAAGAGCGGACGCAGGAATTTCATATAAGGGGGGCACCGAAAAAAAAATCGGTATATTATTTTTATCTTTAAGAACATTTTAATATTTTGAGTTTTTTTTTCCTAAACTAATGTCGTAGAAAGTAAAAAAAACAATTGACAAAAAATTGGTTAGATCGATATTTTTTCTAACAAATAATGTTTTAGGTTGATTTTTTTTTCTCCAAAATGAAGTAGATTTCATTATATTTACTTTTTATAGCATATATATAACATTCTAATACATAAATAAACAATAAGTACCAGTGGTCCAATGGTTATGTAGTTTGTATATTATCTTGAGGTCTGGAGTTCAAATCTCGTTGCTAACAATTTTTTGGCTACCCGGGCCCCCTAGATCCGCCCCTGAAAAAAATGTTGAGTTTGGAACTTGTGAGTTGTGACCAAGAGATATGGTGCTGTTTGGTAAACGGCATATTGACCAATTTTTAGCATATTCAAGGGTTTTAGCATGTTTGACCAATCAATATGCTAATTTTAGTGTTTGGTAAACAGCATATTTGGGTCAATATGCTGCTTACCCTAGCATATTGGTTAGCATATTGGCCCTGTTTGGTAAACAGCATATTAGGTGAAATTAGTAGATTCCGGCTTAAATAGTAGTTTGACCAATCAATCTACTAATTTTACATGTTTGGTTAATAGCATATTCGGAAAGATATTGGCGGAATCTATGTTTTTGAATATCTTTGCTAATAGCAAAGATATTGTAATAAAGATATTGAGTTTATACATGGAAATGGTAGATTTGTCCTATAATCTGCTAATTACCAAACACGCTTTCTTAATTCTGCTAATTTCATATGATGGTCAAACCTGCTACTAAAATATGCCAACCGTATTCTGCTAACGCTATCTGCTATCATTAATCTGCTTCTGCTGTTTGCCAAACAGGGCCATTGTAAAATAGGAAACTTTTCTCCATTTTACAAATAAAACTAACAATCTACTAATCGTAATCTGCCAATTACCAAACACTTAAATTAATTCTGCTAATTATAATATGCTAGTCAAACCTTCGATAAAATCGCCATTTATAAATGCTTTTAATCGCTTATCTTGAAATTAATCCGTTGTTTACCAAACAGGGCCTTAATTTAAGTGTTTGGTAATTGGTAGATTACGATTAGTAGATTGTTAGTTTTATTTGTAAAATGGAGAAAAATTTCCTATTTTACAATATGCTAGAGTAATTGCCATTGGCCATGTTTGGTAAACAGCGGATTAATTTCAGCATAAGCAGATTGAAAACCATAGTCGCAAGTCCCACCAACTGAATCCAGTATACCACAAATTAAGCCCAGCAGATGGGTGTGTTTTAGCCTTTTAGGTCCAGTCCGGATGGCCGGTCAGGACTGCTTTTTGTAGGCAATGGGTGGCTGCTAAAGAGTCTGGTGGAGGGGATGATAGTTTATGGCTGAGGGCTTGAGCGTTGCTAATTGCTAGTGAAGGCGAGAGATCAATTGGCTAATAATCTAATGATTTCATAAATTTTCAGTTATTATTTAAATTAGGTTGAATGATAAGAGCAAGTTTTTGTAATTATGAAATTAGTATATCTATCTATCTATATTAATAAAGGAAGCTTTTTTCGAGCAATTACAGAGAGTCCAAGTTTTAAATACTACTCAATATAATAAATTAATGAAAATAGATAAGATAAAAAATAAGTTTTATTTCTGTTTTTTATCAAGCCAATGGAGTATATAGAATACTATACGTATACTTCATATGAGAAATAGAAGAGTAGTCATTACCAAACTACAATTACACTAAAATATTAATTAAATTGATTAATTAAAGAAATTGAGTTTTATAGGACTTCAAAAACTTCTTAGTACGGTATATAAAAACCTTTATCCACCCCACCAAGAAACCAAATTCAATTAAATCATCTTATTTCTCTTTTAGTTTTTTTTTTTTTTTACCTTGATGTCGGTGGAAACATGTATTTATTGACTTGCTAATTGTGTATCAATACTATTCTTAACAATAATATATGGTATGTCAAAGTACTAATTGGACAATTTGGTTTGATATTATTTCAGGTACGAGAATTAGATTGAGGCATTGAGCACGTAATATGGATGGTCATTGAGTTCATAAGTGAAACAAATTTTCAAATAGCTACTTAGAAAAAAGTCACGTAACTCAGCGCATGACATACAACAATTAACAACCAGTTCCACACATAACCCGTATATGATATTCCACGGCTCCGTGAGTTCGGATCTCGCTTTCCATCTTCTTGCTTTAGTTTTATTTTCTCATTGTAATCGAACTCCGAAATAGTAATGCGACATATAAGCCACATTTTAATGGTTTGAAAGAAGCAAGAAGTGTTTGGGCACATTAGCATAGACAAGTTATTAGCATGACAGCCGTGACGGTAGTGTTTGAAAAGAGAACGGTTAGTAATACAGAACATCTAATTTTATATAATATGTTTTCGAATGTTTAAAATCTACTCATCTCTAATAAGTATAATCTATAAGAAAGAGAACGGTTAGTTTCATATAATGTATTTTCGAATATTTAAAATTCATTGATCTCTAATGATTATAAGCATCTCTCAAATTTTAATTATCTCAACCTCTCTCAATTTGTGTTTAACCCGGCCCAGGCTCACTTTAATTTCCCTTTTTCACTAATAATTGTTATTAAAAGCATAGGTTTTTTATTAATATAATAATGATTTTATTTACTAATTCATAGAATGGCAAAAATTGGGAACAAAAGATAATTAATACGGAGTATGTTAATCTTATAGGTACTCTGCTCCAATCAAAGAAAGTCTACATTGAATCACATGACATTAAAATAAAAGACTCATTGCTCTTAGCCTTCGACGGAGGTAGTAATAAAAAGATTTTCATGCTAACCCAAGCTGGTTGATTAGTTCCAAAACGTGCGCAATAATCAGATAGCTCATCCTCCTAAGTTTGAACAATCTTCACCAAACTATTTATTAATCAGGTTATAAATTAGTATTGGTGTGCTGGGGATCTTGGACCAATTTTAAAGTATTTTTAAAATAGGATTACACCCACTGAAAAGATAATGATCACGAGTGTTAGATAACAAGTATTTTTTCGAGCGATTATAGAGAGTTTAAATTTAACGAAATACTTAAGAATAAAATAATACTACACTTTATCGTACATGGAACCGGCTTAACACTTTGCGAATTACTTAAATTCTATCACAACTACGTAATAAAATTCCTACTTACACTTGAGTAATTGTACATATATAAAACCTGCTTAGCACTTTGCCAATTATTCGCAATTACGCATTAGACTTTCGCGAATTACTTAAATTCTATCACAACTACATAGGCGGTATTGGTATTGATTAGCGAGAGAGTTGCAAAGTGGGTAGCACAGCATTTCTATAACTCTTATCTAAATTTTGTGAAAAATCCAAAAGATTTGAGATAGTATTAATGGTATAAAAAAAGATATATAGACGATTTTAAAATTGCTTCTAATATTGAGAGGTCAGATAATTGTGGGGTAAATTTTCGTAAAAGATAAATGAATTCCAAGAGTTATTTTAATTTACTCTAAGTATATATATGTATATATTAAGTTAATCTAAAGTATAACAAAATGATGTTTGTTCCAATCTAGATTCTATTAGTTGTTTAATAATACACATCACTAATAGGAATCTTTCGGTTTTGTGATGTCCTTTCACAGCTGTTGAGTTTGTTACAAATGAAGGTAAACTACGTTTTAATTTGAGTGACTTTCAGCGAGAAATTCGAGTGATAATAAAGATTAAATTTACTGAAACGACATTACTTAAAGGCCCGTGCATCGCACGGGCATTAAATCTAGTATAAGAATAAGCCTGTGAGCATTTTAATGAACTAGAAACAACCAAATAGATTATACGTACAATGTGCACAAACAAGGTAGGTATGGCAAGCCCTGGTAATTTTATTTCTCTTTTTTTTGGTTGAATCAAAGCCTTGGTAACAGGTAAGTTGTAAAACAACTGCAATTACTACCATCAAATGTTAATCTAATCAAAGGCGATCACATCAGACTTTAAAACAAAAAGGTAATTTCATTTTCTTCACACACATTATTATAACAACACAAAAAGCCTACTTTCATTTCTGCACAAACACAAGTAACATAAGAGATAAGCCGGGCTAATAGGATCCATCTAAATTCTGAATCCTTTTCATTTTTCTGCCCTCCCTTCTCTCCAAATCTCTCAATGCAAAAACACACGCCCAAAAACAGTTCCGGATTCACAACAGCTTTAAAATCTCAAACAAAAAGCAGTATCATAAATCTCAAATCCAGAGAAAAATTCGTCAGACATTCAAGTATCTAAAGCAATTACCAGAAGATTGATTGATATCTCTAACAACAAAATTTCAAATAAGTTCACATATCCAAGATTCCACAACCTATTGTTCATTGGTTTTAAGGCTTTGAAAAGCATACTTAAGGTACGACAGCAAGAAAAACCACAGCAAATAACAATTTCTAGTAACCACCCTTGAGATCGTTGGTGACATCATAAGGAATGGGTGTGACAGTCTCAATGGTGGTACCCTCGACCAAGAAACCTGGCTTGGGACCCTCAGGCTGCCTCTTAGTGCTGATCCTCACACCCTTAGCCTTAGCCTCTGCCTTGAGTTGGTCATTCTTTTTCACTCTGAGCTTGAAGTCCTCCTGGCACCTTGATGGCTGCACATGCTCAATGCGGACATGAATCCTCTTTGGGATGATTTTGTTCCTCACCTACATGTGCATAGCCAAGATAGATGAATCAATATTACAATATTACAATTTCACAATAGCAAAGCGAGCAAGTTGATAGAAGACATTAGCAACTAAGTGATTCAATTTAATGGTACTAAGAGAAGATCATTCTTATTTTATCAACGACAAACAAAAATATACCAAGATGGAAGGAAAGAGCTTAAATTTTCACCAATAATATAAAATGTAAGAACGAGAATTCAGTAACCAATAGTCTATTACACTGTATCACTTGACACAATCACACAATCATCCATTTCGAAACTAAACTACAGAACACAAATACAACAACAAAACTCCTCTTCTGAAAATGAGAATACATCACTAAGCGAAGTCTGATATGAAAACAATCAAACATCCCTCCAAAGCAAATTCAGTAACTAAGTAGTCTATTGCACCGTATTACTCGATGCAATCATCGATCTCAAAACTAAAGTAAACTAAAGAAAACAAATCGAACCAACAAAATTCTCTGAAAACGAGAACATATCATTAGGCGAAGTCCCGACATGAAATCAACCACACATACACCATTCCCTGCTCTAAACAAAGATAAACGGCAACAAAACACCACAAATAAAATAAAATACAGTACAGTATGGGGTACATAAATCCCGATAGCCAAAAACCGGCTAACAATATACTTTCTCTGTCTCAATCATTTGTTCACCTTGTTTATTTTACAGGTATTTGAATTAAAGGTAAACAAATGATGAACAAAGGGAGTACAAAATCATTATAAATCCGCAAAAAAAATCAGAACAATGAAATGAATCAGTAACCAATTAAAACATCCAATCTACCAAAATGAAATAAAAAATGGGAACATTGGATTGAATTAAACATTTTCATCTAACAAAACATTTAATCGCAATAACAAGCTACAAAAAATGAAACTTTAGGGGGGTTTCTGAAAAAGTATACCTGTTTGTTAACCTCGACACCAATGGCGCGTTTAGTGACATTCCAGACACGACCAGTACGGCCATGGTAGAACTTGTGGGGCATACCCTTGTGAATGGCACCATTAACCTTGACATCGACATACTCACCGACATGGAAGGTTCTCAAGTAAGTTGAGATTGGGATAACACCCTTTCTTCTGAATGGTCTTGCGAACAGATCCCTTGTTCTTGCTCTTAACCCGTGTCCTGCCGGCATTTTTCTGTTTTCGACTGCTTGATTTTGGGATTTAGGGTTAGGGTTTTTCGTCTGTGGGGGGTTTATAAACCATGGGATGGGATTTCATGAGACCTATTTCCTTTGTTTCTTGGGCTTTTTCAGGTCTTTTTTTATTTGGGTGGTGTTTCAACCCCAGTTCACTTGGGCCGACTGGCTCAGTAGTCTCCAATTAATTGTAAGTGTAACTAGTGTAAATCCCGCGTGAAATTGCACCGTCTTTTTAGATCGGAATGTTAGAGAGCTTAGCAAATAAAGATGATAAAAATTAAAGCGAATTTAAATATTAATGCACTATGGATAAGAGATGTTAAGTTAAAAGTGTATGAATATATCTTTATTGGTAAGTTTATAGTATTAGAAGCAAAAGCTCTCTATGAACAAACATCTTACATAAACAATGTCAATTAAAATTACGTAAAACATTTAGTAGAGAATATATGAATCTTCATATTTATAAAATTTAGATTAAACATATTATTACAAAACGACCTATATAAAATGTAAACTATGGAGTAGCTTTTAAGTAGATTCACAATATTCTTATATGAGACCATCGTATGATAACTCGTTATGTGATGAACTTATTCTTTTAGTTAAAGACAGATGGTTGTATGAGACCGCTTTACAGTTAGATAAGTTCATTAATAACAAAATAATAACGTAATTTATTTTCGTAGTTGAAATACCCTTAAATTCTGTTAATAAAATAAAATATAGATATTCGTTAAATTTTATTAAAAGAGAAAATCGAGTATAAATAGATAATTTATATAATAAGTTAGTTATAAATACTAATTTGATATCAATTAAAATTCTATATTTATTAATTATAAGGTATGATCACAATAATAATGTTTTGACAACGAAAGATGTATAAAACTGTCTAACATTTCCGTCTAGCAATGGGGCACGTAAAACTCCATCGCATAATCATCAGTTGTACACCACAAAATTTGATAATTACCCTATCCTTACTCTCCTAATCACCCCTAGTAAACACTACCAAGGCATGCTCATAAATCAACCAATGCATGAGAAGATTTCTTCCTCATTTGTTCCCCCTTGATGCCGCCACCCTCTTCCCTTTGTCCCCTTCTTTTTATTTTTCCAATTCACCTAGATTAAAGTCTTAAAACCTCATTCACCCCACACACACAACCAGATTCAAAATCATATTTCCACAAACACAAAATAAATATTAAGATAGAAAGAGAGTGAGAGTGAGAGTTAGAGCAAGAAGGGTAGAAAAACTAGAAGGATGAGGATCTTTTGCCACTTGAAGTCTTCACTTAGTAAGATCATTTGAAACCCTTAAATCTGGTTTTATCACCTTGTTAGGATACATTCACATGTCACCTAAGATCTAAACTTGAACATATGAGTTTTATCCATGCATGCAAAGTATTAAAGCTAATAAAAACCATTAACTTGTCAAAACGTAGGTTGCATGTTATCAGTACGAAAATATGTCTTAAACTCAATATTTCTGACTATTCGAAACACTAGATCTAACTAAAAGAGTCCTAAAACCATATCTATAAAATGAAACAGTGTCTCATCTTTTATTATGATTAACTACTATGAATGTAGATGATAATAAGATTTTGATCAAGCTGATTTGATTTTTTAGAAGGATTTATGATGTTAAAATTTTCATGACTCAGTTTTTGACCACTATTAGAAAAACGAGATTTAAGATATGATAGACTCATTTTTGAGACACAACCCATGGTTCATAGAATGAAGTAGACCCATAAAGGAATCCAACAAAACCGACCTTGCATAAAAATATTAAGTTTTGAATTTATTATGATTTTTAAAAGTCTCTATGAAAAAAAGTGATAAATGAGTAATAGTTTTATTAGTAAAAACTTGTCATCCTCATAAAAGGCTTAGGACAGTATACTACTTATAAAAATGCTTAGCTCCCCATCTTTTGGCATGTTAATGTATGAGTAAAGTAGAGCATTTTAGGCTTTCAAATTGATGAGTTTTGATTTGGTAAGAGCATTTTCAACCCAATAACTTATTAAGACTTACTTTCGGACAGATTTTGTTAAACTGTAAATTCAGACCATTTAGAGACATTTTTAGACTTATACCACAGAGACAATAAAGTTAGAGGACTTCATAAGGAAACCAACCCCACTGACCTTACTTAAAAATTATAAGAAATGAAGAAGATATGGTAGTGATGTGACTCATAATTGCGCACATTTAGTCCCCTAATAGAACCTATTTTGCATACTAATATAGCATTTCATGGCCATTTTATCCGTCAAATCCTTCCTATTTGGTTTTCCTATTACATTGCATATGTTTTGTAGGAAAGAAGATAATTAGGCGGAAATTCCCATCTCCCGTGCATATTTGGAAGCTTTTGGACAATATTGGATGGACTAGTATGAATAGGAGGCAAGAATGATGACCAATGATGTAGGAATAAAGAGTATATAGAAGGATCATAGGCTTAAAAGCAAGGATGACGAGAAGGAAGCCATTACATAAAGAAAATTGCTCGGAACCCAAACCAAGAGTTGCTCCTTTGGCTCTGAAAGTATGCTAGATGAAACGGCGTCGAAAAAACACGTGGTCTAGGCTTTTGAATCACTCCAATAGGAGTCCGGATGAGGAAATAACGTCCGTTTTACAATCCGAGCTCAAATAGACAAGCTGTCCGCCAAGACGCTCGTCCCAAGACCAATCCGCTAGTCCCAAGCTGCAGTGCCATTCTGTTTGAGAATATGCGCATTCCGAGCTCAGGATGAGCATCCCAGTCCTAGGATATGCACATCTTCTTGGAGAGGAGCACTTCCTCAACTCAACACTTAGCATTGTTATTTACTAATCTACCCTTACTTAACCTAATGATGTACCACTATATATATACTCCATTTGTAATAATCAAACCATCAAGTTTCCTTAGATTAAATCAACTTTTCTTATATTAGATTAGGAGTAGATTAGAATAGATTATCCTTTAATCTTTTTTAACAAAATTACACATTCATCTTTCCTTAATTATTGTTCAAGTTTATTATTGAGTAATTCAAGTTTATTATTTGGTAAGTAGAAGATCATTTGGGTTTATTGGGAGATTGACAACCTTACATCAATCATCAAGTACTTCTATTATTCTTTGCATTATTATTTTGGAATCTCCATAGGTATAATTCTCTTAATCCTTGTTTTAATTATTGTTAATCTTTCTTACTTGTTCATCATGTTTTGCCTTGTTAATATGATTGACAACCTTCTTAGCATGTTAAACTTGATAATGAGTGAGTAGTCTCTTAGCTAGGATTAATGGGTAATTAGGAAAAACCAACATGGGATTAATCATGCTTAATTTAATATGTTCATATAATTAATTTGCTTGCTTGTTGTGATGTCAACCTATGCACATGTTATGTTTGATGAAATGCTAAGCCTATGAATCCTTGCATTTTACCCATCTCTTACCTTTTCAACAAGACTTGTAAGACATAAACCAACTCGAGTCTCGTTAGACCATGTATAGAAGTTGAATAGGAGGAAAGTAAGTCGACTTGTAGGTGTTGTACAATCTAATCGATTCGGCTCCGCGACCCAACTCTTCCTATGAACCGTAAGACATAAACCAACTCGGTTCCTCCACAACATTAATTGCTTTCATATAATTGAGAACATGTTTGTATGATAAACTCCCATGAATCCCCTATGAACCCATGACATCCTAGTATCCTTTATTATTTATCTACACCTTTACTTGTTTGTTTTACTTTGTTGCTTGCATTAGTCTAGAACACAACTACAAACCCAAATCAATTGTGACACTAGCATAAATTGAGATAGATAGACTTAGAACCCAAAGCACACCGTCCCATGGATCGACCTCGACTTAACCACTAACTAGTTGTTTGTTGAGAATTATAAATGTGTTTGATTGGGAGATACGACGACAATCTCACTCATCAAAATGGCGCCGTTGTCGGGGACGGTGTTATGTGATTAAGTTCTTACTTGTTTGTCTATTTTGATTTTGCTTTCACCTTGAGGAACTTGTTCCTTAAGGATTGTTCTTACCATTTTTTGTGTAGTTTCCATGCTTGTAGTTGTTTCCTTGTCTTAGCTATGATGGCTCAATACTTGACATATGGAGTATATGTTGGATCTTTTGAGTATGACTATGGGTATGGGGAGTTTGAGGAGCAAGTCTACACAAACCTACCTTACAACTCATACAATGAAAATCCTAACTACTACCCAAAATTTCCCACCAAAATCACCACATCCAATATCCACAACAACCACCCACCCAATATCCACTTTATAATGAATTTCAATTGCCACAATACAATCACTTTCACACCCACCCACAACAAGAAAATGAACCCATTCAAAATGTGATTCTCCAAATGATGGGAGATCAACAAAACTTCTTCAAACAAATGCTAGAGGAGAGCCAAAATAGGGACAATGTTCTTCAAGGCATTGTTACCCAAGGTGAGGAGTTGGAGATTCAAATTGCCCAAATGAAGGAAGCACAAATAACTACCCCTCATCATTCCTTAGATCATGAATGCGAGTTTGAAGGAGTTGCCTTTGATGACAAGTGGGAAGAGCCATCTTCTTGAGCTCTTGTGAGTATGAAAGTGTGGTGTTTAATGAAGAAGATATGATGTTGAGTACGCCAAATACTCTTAGCCTTTGTGAGTATGAGGGTGTGTCTTTTGATGTGGATGTTGAGGTGTTGGAGAAAGAGTTGATGAAGGGGAGTGAAGCCCCTATATATGATTCGTATAGAGATAGCGATGATGACGAGCCTATGGAAGAGGCTTATGTGGAATATGTATCTTGCAATAAAGAAGCGGAATGGAGTTGTGATATTACCTCACTTGAGGAGCCCATCGTTGAGAAATTTGAGGTATGCTTCCATGAAGAAGATGAATGTCTCTTTCCTATTGCTTATGAAGATTATTTCGCACCCACCATGGAACCTATGATTGTTGGAGATGATATGGTGGACCTTCTCCAAAAAGTCAAATTGTCATATAAAAGGTACTTGGTGGAAAAGCTCAAGAACAAAGTTGCAAATGAGCTTACTTGTGGAAATTTGGCACCCACAATCTCAATTCCTAAGGTACCCCGTCATCAATGCCATGAGAATTCTCCTATTCTTGAAGGATTGATAAATCCAAATACTATCATCATCACCATATTTGAGGAAGACGGGAAAGAATGGAAGCCTCCCGATGACAAGAATTTTAAGCTTGCTAATTTGGAGAGGCAAAAAGGCTATGATGAAAAGGCCAAGGTGAAGGGGAGAAAGTTTAATGAAAAGCCCCTTGTGGAGGATTGACTCTATTCCATTTTGAAGTGGCCATGGTTCTATCTTTGCTTATTTGAGGATTATACTCAAGCCTTTGACCGGTTGTTGAGAGCATTAAGCAACATGGACAACATCAATAATTATGGCAACAAGGAATGAGTTTGGTGGAGTCCTCCCTCAAACCACCATTTGTAAGATATCCTTTCCTTTGACTTTGCATTACATTTACACTTGCATTTAGTTATATACATATACATTTAGCTTGCATTTGTATTATATTTCATATTGCATTTACATTAGTTAGTTCATAAAGTATAACTCGCATTGTAATATACCTCACATGATTCACGTAGATAGTTGCATATAGACTAGAATTCATGCATAGTCACTAATGACCAATCCTATTCTTTTCTACAGTAGAAATAGAGTTTAAATCGGTTTGGGGAGGTTTGATCATAGGTGACCATAGTTTACTAGAAGTCATGCATCATATAGTATAGTTTAGATTGCATTCATTTGTTATATATGTCATATAGAATTGCATTTAGTTAGAGCATGCATTCATTCATATCATATCATTGCATTTGTACTTTATTTCAAAAAATCAAAAATCCAAAAACATGTATTTCCTTTTTATTCCTACTCCTACATGTACATTAAGGACAATGTCCAAAATAAAGTGGAGGATGAGAATTTATATTCCAAAAATGCATAAAAATTGAAAATTTTTGAAAAATACAAAAACATGTCTTTTTGTTTCATAAACATAAAAACCATAAAAATTTGAAAATTTGAAAAACCCAAAAACATGTTCATTTCCTTTGTAGTGTAGTCTTGTATATATTGTGTTTGTATATATTGTGTTTGTTTATCCTTTTTCACATTGATCGACTACGCCACATCCGAGACATGAGGATATTGAAGACCGCATGGTATGATCTTTCCAATCTCGTTTTTCCTGTCTATGTTAATGACTATGTGGCTTTATTTTGATTGATGCGGTATAAACAATGTGATTATAGGACTTGCATTTAGATTATATGGCATACTAGTTGGTAGAAGCATATGCATTAGGATGTATATATGTTAGTTGCATCATGTCATTTAGTTGCATGTTAGAAAAACATTTTGTGAAAGCATCTATTTGGGAAACTTAACAAGTGTATATAAGGCCCTTGTAGATACTTTTTCTTCTTAAGACTTTGCTCGTTAGAATGCTTGTAAAACACCCTAGGATGTGCCACGCTAGTATCCTTTGACCCATGGATTAAGGCCTAGTCAAGAGTACCTTGTGGTGTGATAACTCCTTGGCTACCGTTTATTCCAAGGTGACCCTTGAAACCATGCAACCATCATCCATATTTTGCCACATTTTGTCATCAAAGGGAATGGGCAAAAAATTGTTCAAATTTGAGTTCAAGAATTAAAATGAAAAGTCAAGAAAGTTTGCAATTGCATCAAAAAAAGAAAAGAGGAGTAACAAAAATGAAAACTCCCATGCTTCAAATATAAGCACCCTCACTACAAATGGGGTAGCTTTGAAAATGTTCAAAAGAAAATGCAAAAAGTTGAAAGTTGTCAAGTATTGAAATGCCAAACATCAAAAGAAATGGCAAAAAAAAAGTGTTCTCAAATGTCAAATGCCACAAGAAATTGGGGGGAATAACAACAATAAAAGCAAACTTCCATATGAAACTCAAAACATATTGATCCCTTTTTCCATCAAATCCACTTTTGTGCATGGTAGAGAGGGGACGACCCTTCTTCTTGTCTAGGCAAGAAGGGGAATTCCGCGATCCTCCAGTGTTTCTAACACCATAGGGAGTCTACTCTTGACGAAAGCATTTAACGATTGAGGACAAAGGTACCCTAGCTTGACACAACTTGGAGGTGATTTATTGGTATCCTTCTAGGCATAGTAGTTTAAAGAAACCATATCTATGATGGAATGTGTACCCTTAGATTGCTTCCCTTGTAGATAATTTCCGCCACTTAGATGAGGAAATTTGCTATTCATTTTTGTAGATGCATCCATTACTTGTTTTTTGTGCTTTAACGCTTGGATGTGTCGCCATTTTGGCAAGCCCCACCTTGCCTTGCAAGAAGGCATCCTACCTCATGGTTGTCTTGTTGTGAGTTGAAGGGGCGGAGTGAGACCCGCTAATTGTCTCACATCGGTTATATTATTAGGATAGTTTAAATAAAGGTCTAGTTCTAGTCACCTCTTTACTCGGGACGAGTAAAGGTTCGGTTTGGGGATATTTGATGTGACTCATAATTGCGCATATTTAGTCCCCTAATTGAACCTATTTTGCATACTAATATAGCATTTCATGGCCATTTTATCCGTCAAATCCTTCCTATTTGGTTTTCCTATTACATTGCATATGTTTTGTAGCAAAGAAGATAATTAGGCGGAAATTCCCGTCTCTCGTGCATATTTGGAAGCTTTTTGACAATATTGGATGGACTAGTATGAAGAGGAGGCAAGAATGATGACCAATGATATAGGAATAAAGAGTATATAGAAGGATCATAGGCTTAAAAGCAAGGATGACGAGAAGGAAGCCATTACATAAAGAAAATTGCTCGGAGCCCAAACCAAGAGTTGCTCCTTTGGCTCTGAAAGTATGCTAGATGAAACGGCGTCGAAAAATTAAGTGGTCTAGGCTTTTGAATCACTCCAATAGGAGTCCGGATGAGGAAATGACGTCCGTTTTACAATCCGAGCTCAAATAGACAAGCTGTCCGCCAATCCGCTCGTCCCAAGACCAATCCGCTCGTCCCAAGCTGCAGTGCCATTCTTTTTGAGAATATGCGCATCCCGAGCTCAGGATGAGTATCACAGTCCTAGGATATGCACATCTCCTTGGAGAGGAGCACTTCCTCAACTCAACACTTAGCATTGTTATTTACTAATCTACCCTTACTTAACCTAATGATGTACCACTATATATACTCCATTTGTAATAATCAAACCATCAAGTTTCCTTAGATTAAATCAACTTTCCTTAGATTAGATTAGGAGTAGATTAGAATAGATTATCCTTTAATCTTTCCATAAAATTACACATTCATCTTTCCTTAATTATTGTCCAAGTTTATTATTGAGTAATTCAAGTTTATTATTGGGTAATTAGAAGATCATTTGGGTTTCTTGGGAGATTGACAACCTTCCATCAATCATCAAGTACTTCTATTATTCTTTGCGTTATTATTTTGGAATCTCCATAGGTATAATTCTCTTAATCCTTGTTTTAATTATTGTTAATCTGTCTTACTTGTTCATCATGTTTTGCCTTGTTAATATGATTGACAATCTTGTTAGCATGTTAAACTTAATAATGAGTGAGTAGTCTCTTAGCTAGGATTAATGGGTAATTAGGGGAAACCAACATGGGATTAATCATGCTTAATTTAATATGTTCATATAATTAATTTGCTTGTTTGTTGTGATGTCAACCTAGCACATGTTATGTTTGATGAAATGCTAAGCCTATGAATCCTTGCATTTTACCCATCTCTTACCTTTTCAACAAGACTTGTAAGACATAAACCAACTCGAGTCTCGTTAGACCATGCATAGAAGTTGAATAGGAGGAAAGTAAGTCGACTTGTAGGTGTTGTACAATCTAATCGACGGCTCTGGGACCCAACTCTTCTTATGAACCGTAAGACATAAACCAACTCGGTTCCTCCACAACATTAATTGCTTGCATATAATTGAGAACATGTTTATATGATCAACTCCCATGAATCCCCTATGAACCCATGGCATCCTAGTATCCTTTATTATTTATCTACACCTTTACTTGTTTGTTTTACTTTGTTGCTTGCATTAGTCTAGAACACAACTGCAAACCCAAATCAATTGTGACACTAGCATAAATTGAGATAGATAGACTTAGAACCCAAAGCACATCGTCCCATGGATCGACCTTGACTTAACCAATAACTAGTTATTTGTTGAGAATTATAAATGTGTTTGATTGGGAGATACGACGACAATCTCACTCATCAGGTAGTCTGAAGTCACTGCTTCTTGGCGGTAAAATCGTAGAGACTAGATAAGCTAGTATAACTTGTGTAATCATATTTTATATGAGCTAAATGAGTAAACCAAACAATATTAAGTTGATAACATATTCATATTTATTCTGGTCATGTGTATAAAACACCTTTAAAGAATATAGTTCGAGATAAGATAGTTAAAAGAGCTTGTTAACATAGTAGAAACCGAGTAAAATGCGTAGTATAAAACGAAATAGTTAAGAACTTAATCGTTATTTTATATACATTGTAGACTTGGTATTTGTAGAGGAAACCATTTAGCAATCACCCAAGCAACCTCGTGAGGTAAGGGAAACACCGATCCGTACATACTCTTGAATTATTCAATTATTGCTACCTTGTATAATGAAAACCCTTGTTTCGATAAAAACATTTTACTGTTGGCCGAGTTGTTTATATTATACTCCCTCTGATCCACACAAATGTTAACACTTACCTAAAACGGACGATCCACACCAATGGTTGCTGTGTCAAATCTTATATTTGTCTTCCTCACAAGTGTACGAGGTTGTCGTGTGTATGTGAGGGTCGAACCCAAAGGACGGTTATTATGGCTCTAGGATTGTTTGTATACGCTACTAGTTTAGTTCGATTAAGGGAAATGGGTTGATTTAAACTAACTAAAGAACTAGACTAGAACAATAAAAGAAAACGATTAAAAGCTTAAGATGGTAAGAAACGATGGTTAAGGAACTAGGATATTGGGTTCACTCAAGTAGGGAAGGGGGGACAAGAACATAAGAAGGCAAAACCAAGAGCATATGCAATATGAAGACTCGATCTCTAGATGTGAGACTAACCCCTAAAGTAAGGTTGATTAAGCTCTCACCTAATTAACCCACCCTTGATTTTAGCATATGATTCCTAATTACTAGTCAATCTCTCACCCAACAAGTAGAAAGATGGATTAAATGCTCAAATTCCCACCTAAGCATTCTCACAAACACCTTGTGTGTATGATAAAATCAACAAGCATATATTCAATAGTTTCACTCTTCAAATGTCTTAATCCTCCCCTATAATCCTACAAGAGTTCTCCCTCCATCCTAGCAAGGCACTGCTCACACATACTTGCAATAACAAACACAAAAGATGAAGACTTCGACATGAAACAAATAGAGAACATCATGTTTATAAGATAAACTAAGCAAGCAACTTGAAATGTAAACAATTGAAAGATGAACAATAATAAGAAAGGAATTATACCAAATTGAGGACAAAGTTGCAATCTTGGATTAAATAGAAGAATAATCTTCACCAATTTTCAATTTACAATCCAATACTAAATGTAAACAATTGAGAACAACTAATTCTAAGCTAATTTATGAAGTAATTAAGGTTTGATTAAGGAAAGATTAAAGCTTGCTTAAGAGAGTTTGCATAAGATTAAGGAATTAATTTCAGGTCTAGGGTTCTGTGTATAAATGATTAAGGGAGGGGGGTATATATAGATAACACGGAAATTAGGTTGGAAATTACAAGCAAGGTTAAAATGTGGAAGGAGAGTCCCAGCCGGTGGACCAGCCGCCGGTGGACCGGCCGCCGGTGGTCTGGCCGGCGGGGAGTTCTCTATAAGAAATTGACGGAGAATTAAGTCATCAGGTGTGCTTGGCCGGTGGTCCACCGGCTGGGAGTCCTCTTGACTTTTCCTACCTTCCTTTGACTCTGATCCTTCATCATGCACTCCCAGCCGACAGACCGCCTGCCGGTGGCTTTCCCGGCTGGGAGTTCTCTGTAACATTGCTCAAAAACTTCCTTCTTCTTGAACTCCCAGCCGGTCGCCTGCCCGACTGGGAGTTTGCTGTAACTTCCTTCCTTTTTTCCTTGGCCAAGAGTTGAGGGAGTCCCAGCCGGCTGACCGGCTGCCGGCCTACCGGTTGGGAACTCTTCTCAGCTTTCCTTCCTCCTTTCTTCATGCTTAGCTTCTCGAACCGTCTTCCTTGCTCCGATTCCTCTATTTCCGCCCCAAATCCTACAAGACGGACATAAAATCATAGATTAGGGAATCGGGTACAAAATGCAAGGTAAGATACACAAAATCGACTCAAACGGAGTCGTAATGCATGAAAATAAAGAGGAGAAATGGTGTAAATGAATCATATATCAAACCTCCCCGCACTTGATCATTACTCGTCCCCAAATAAGTAAGTGAGCCAAAATAAGACCCTTATTGAACCATAGTCTAACTATACTAATAATATCCGATGGAAGGCAATTAACGGGTCTCCTCCATCCCTTCAACTCACAATGAAACGCAATGAGGTATACGCTCCTTTGTAAAGCAAGTGGGGGCTTTCGGAAAATCTAGACACATCTAACATTAAGGCACATAACCAAGCATAGGATGTATTAATCAAAAAGTCAACCGCTTTCCTCATCTAAGCGGAGGGTTTTGTTTTGAAAAATTAAAGGTTTTGGTCGGGAGATACCGTCTCATAGTCTTAGCGGGGTGTCAACCCCCTAGTGATGGCTCAAGCAACCTCAATATGACAACCAATTGCCTAGGAAACAAATTCAAAGGCGGGAAAGATGGAAACAACCTTCAAGATTTACATGACGACTCAAGATTCGACCAAGTTAACCCATGACTAAGAGGACCTAGACCACCGAATCCTCACGGTTTTCACTTGTCACACATTTGAAGAACGGGTGATTTTTGTGCCAAAAAGTAACCAAAATCACTCAACTACTCGACTCGTGAGATATGCCCGCAATCTAACGTGGAATCTCCTCCTACATGACCATGTATGAGATGCAAAAAGGGAAAACGTGCATAAAGAGAAACAAGGGTTGTAACGGGGCTAGGTGACGGGTCGAAACGGGATTAGTGCAAGCACTATTTTGGAAAATGTGGAGGTACACATCAAGAAGTTGCCAAAATTCCATTTCTCCCAACTTATTACAATAAATGAGCAACGTCTGCACCCTAACAAAAGTTGGTTTTCCAAATTCATGCAAAAATTGTGCAAACCCGACTCACTTTGGAAAAACATGAAAATCATCACTTTATTTCAACAAGTGAGTAACGTCCACACCCTAACAAGAAATTGGATTTCCAAAATCAAGCAAAAATTGTGTAAACCCGACTCACTTTGAAAAAACATCATGTGCCCCTTTATTTCACAACGCCTTTTTCCACTCCTTTGATGACGAATGAGGAGTGTTGCACGGCTTTTTCGCATCAAAACCTATGAGAAGTAATAATATTTTTTTTTCTTTTCAAACTTTTTTCTTTTCTTTTCTATTTTCTTTTCTTTTCTTTTTCAAAACCTCTTTATTCAAAGTAAACCAAATGAAGACTATCATTCCGACTCAAGTGGATTGTATTCATTCACTAAACAAAGACTCAAATCCCCTTCCTCATTCAACCGATAACATGCTGATAACTTTCTTGATCAAGGAAGGTTATTTTTGGTATGTAGTTGGTTTTGTAGGTGCCAAATGAAAGGTTAAGTGTCAAAAGGGGTAAGCAAAATTGGTCCTAGTCTAAAGGGTCGAAAATTAGGCTTATTTTGCAATGTGAGTCTAAAAAATGACATGCAACATATTGTTTCAAGTTATGCACACAAATGAACATCTCATGGTAAAAAAGGAAAGGACGCCACGCTTATGCGTTATGATGTGACATGCCACGCAAGGAGCCTACTCACAACCTAAGGGAGACCGGGTATGGATGTACCGGTCCAAAGGAGGCTCTAAATCTCACATGTAAGTAGCTATGTCGAAGTCTAGGCCTAGCCTACGGTCTTTGGTCTCACAAGGTGGTCAATACTCTCCGGTCAAGTCTCATTTACCGGGTATTTGCAAGCAAACACCCTAACAAGGAGATCACAAGGTGCATGCCACTAGGAGGGGAAAGACACGACCAAGACAATATCATCATAGAGGGTATCATACTCCCTTCCTAAACCACATTTTATTCAAAAAATTTTTACAAACTCGATGCAAACGGAATTTAAACACAAACAAATATTTACAAGACACGAGATGCAATTCTAAACTAGCAACAAGAGTAAACATGCAAACAGTTTTTCTAACCTAGCAGCACATAAGCACACACACCAAGTTCCACAATGGAACATCCTCATCTTTGAAATTTTATCAAATTTACAAATTTATTTACAAATATATACGAATATATACGAAGTAGATATTTTCCTCCGCACACTTAAGATTTACATTGTCCTCAATGGAACAAAGTATATGGAGAGAATAAAAAATGAAGAACATATTTTTGTATTTTTTTGAAATTTTTGAAAAGAAAGCATATTTTTGGTATTTTTATGATATTTTTGAAATCAAAAACTTGTTTTTGGTTTTCTTTTGGGCCTCCTCCTCACACTTATTATATACAATATCCGGTGATGGATAAAGTATGGATATGAGCCTAGGAGGCATGGTGAAAAGAAAAAACATGTTTTTGTGAGATTTTTATTTTTTTTTTCAATTTTTTTTTATTTTTGAATAAAATGCAATGAATGCTTTAACTAAATGCATAAATTGAAATACGATGCAAGATAGCCTATATGAATGCAATCCTATATGTGACGTATTTTACAAATATTTAAATCTAATGCAACTTTATGAAATACAATTATATGACATACAATTCTACATATTTTATAACTAACTAAATGCATACAAAAATGAAATATAAATGGGATATTTGGATTGAGGGATGATACTTGGCATTTGGATGGAAGAGGGGTGAGGACGACCATCATTACTAGGCCTCCTCGGTCTCGGTGTCCGCACCGTCATCATCATCATTCCCGGTGCCAAACTCGAATTCATGGATAAAATCATCCGTGTTCATGGCCATTGGGCCACCCATATCAAACCCCTTGACCGTCAAGTCGATATCCACCTCTCGTCCCGCCCCCGAGCCACTAGCATCACCTCCTCCATCGAAGATGGAAGGGGTTCCCCCGAACCACCGAGTATCATGCCCCTCCCCTTGAGTAAAAGCCGGAGTGGGAAAGACCGGAGCACTAAAATAGTCCGGGCGCATGTTGATGTTGCCGTAGACAAAAGTGCCGTCAATAGGATGTCCACCATATGGAGCAAGGTAATAGGAGGGGTGAGGGCTAGAGGGGTGCCGGTATTGCCTCCTCATATAATCATCATAAACGGGGAATCGGCCCACTTATTGGTCAAAATAGAGGCGGTCCATTCTTTTTTGCAAACCGAGCCTCTCACTTGCGGCCGTTTGCATTCCCAAGTTCATGGCCTCCATGAATTCAATAACTTGAGGATGGTGCGGGAGTGGTTGGGGGTTTTAGCTTGATGATCCTTCCCCTTGTTGGAAAGGTCCGGGGAAGAAAGGAGAGGTAGGCATGATGTACCGCAAAGAGGGTTGTGTGATGACCGGGCGCTCACGCGGATAGATGAGGTTGGGGTTTTGGGTTTGGGCAGTGGAAGTGTCTTCATCCGCCTCAATCTCAAGTAATTACTGTGGTGAATTTGGCACCACTTTCATCCTATCCGGGTTGGGAAGGGGAATGGAATTCTTATCCACTCCGTTCACTCGGATTTGCCAATAGTTTTGCTTGTCCCGGGGGTTCTTCTTTATCCAATTAAGAGTATATTGGATGTAGTCCTTGGTGAGCATAGTCTCCCTGGTAATAAAGTTCATTCCATTCAAATTCAACTTCCGTATAAGGCGCTTGGCAAGGTGGGTAATGAGGCCACCGACGATAATTGGGATCGATGGCCCCGGAGAATTGCTTAAATGGTGAAGGTGGAGGGACATATGGTGAGCCACACAAAATTTGAAGGTGGTAGGGTTGGAGCAAAGGTAAGACCGAGAATTTCCAACTCCTCCATTCAGAAGTTGTTATTTTCATCATGGCCAAAAACAGTCCACCCCATGTACCTATGCCAAATTCGGATGGCGGCATTGTGACAAGTGTTTGCCGCTCTCTTCAACCTCGGGTTGTCATCAAGGCCGGTTATGGCCTTCAATAGTAATCCATGATTAAAATTTTTAAGGGCCTTATGAGGTGCTCGAGTCTAGCCTAAAATGCTTTATAAAGGTCGGTAAGGTAAGGGAGTGGTCTTTGTTCATGAGATGAAAGTGTAAGAATGCGACCTTTTGATCTTGTCGGTGCTTGTTTATCCTTAAGGAGCTAATAAATTCCCAAGTGAGTCGGGAATAAATCTTCTCATGTATATCATACATTTGTTTCATACCGACTCCCTCAAAAAAATCATGGGTGACACGGTCTAACCCTAAGTCTCGCATAGATTGGGGATCAATAAATCGAGTCGGGTGAAGGGGACGTTGTTTGAATAATACAAACTTACCTTTCATTGTGACGGAACTGAATTGGAGGCCCGAGAATGCCGGATCGGGACTCATGTCACTAGCCGCGGCCGCCACAAGTTCAGCTTGTTGAAGAGCCAAATCCCCTTTGCGGACTTTCTTTTTTGGTGCCATGGTTGATTTTGTGAGAGGGTTAAGGAAAGAGAGAGAGTTGGTGGTTGATTGGTGGTGTTTGGGGGTGATTTGAGGGATAAAAGGATGTTAGAGAGGTAGGAGTGTCGTGCGTTTTGTGTTTAATTTGTTTGATTTTTGGTGTTTTAATCCCGTCAGAGTACTCCCAGCCGGTCCAAGGACCGGCCGCTGGTGCCCCAGCTGGGAGTACGAGTATCTTCAGAAATTTTCAAAAAAAGGTCAGAAAACTCCCAGTCGGTCCAAGAACCGACCGCCGGTGCCCTGGCTGGGAGTACACCTCAAATCTCAATTCCTCTCAATAGCTCTCCCAGCCGGTGGACCGGCTGCCGGCTTGCCCGCTGGGAGCTACCCTTCCTCGCATTTCCTCTCTTTTTCCTCAATGGGGTGTTCCCAGCCAGTGGACCGGCTGTTGGCCTACCGGCTCACACCCCACTTCCACGTCATTTATACTAATTTCCCAATATCTGCACTCCCAGCCGGTCCACCGGATACCGGCCGACTGGCTGGGAGACTGTAACACCCGCAAATTTTCCATTATGACATTTATAATTTAATTAACCATTCTTTCATATTTTTAAATTTCTTAATTTAATTAATTTTATTGTCATGATTTTTATAAAAATTATATTATTAAGACTTAGCTTATAAAAAACTATATATATATATATATATATATATATATATATATATATATATATATATAGAGTCAAGATCCGGTGAGAACTCCTAAATATTTGAGGATTGAGGATTTGTGAATACAATATCACAAGTTCTTCAATAAAATATCACGAAAAATCAGACCTTTTCAAAAAAAAAAAAAAAAAATTTGAAAAAAAAAAAATTTTTTTTGCACTCAGGTGTTTTTTTGTGTGATATTTTATCGAATAAGCTGTGATATTGTATTGAAGAACCTCCGATATTGTAACGCAATCCTCAATCCTCAAAAAGATAGTGTATCCTCACATGATCCCATTCCTATATATATATATATATATATATATATATATATATATATATATATATATATATATATATATATATATATATAGGGTCGAGATCCAGTGAGAACCACTAATATAATGAGAACTGTGAGAACCATTCACAGCCCTTAGATCTTTAATTATACTAGACAACTGAACCGAGTCACTTCCCAAATTTTCGCGCATCCCCCAACCCCTCCAAACATAATTCATTTTCCAATTTTCCTTTCTCTCATATTTCTTTCTCTCTCTTCGACCATCAAGCTCCGCTCAACCGTAATCGGCCACCACCTGTCCTCGTCGCTCACTGATGCGACACTTATTCTTCTATTTTGTGTCCTCTGCTGCGACGCACACCTCTACAAGCACCGCATGTCCGAGCTCCGTCGCTTACTGCTGCGATGACCGTCATCCTCACCTCCACCTCCGCCGTCCCCTGTTATGGCGACCACCGCAACAAACCAAATCCATATCACTGTTATTTGTTCTCACACTTTCGGTGTCGATTTGCTGCTTCGAGTTGATTTCTACACAGCTATTGCATCGAATCCGAGTGTGCTAATGTTCTAATTGATTCAAGGAGGGTTAAATTGGCATCCTATCTCAAATTTCAGGTGTCTTCTAATCCCTAATTGCTTTAATTGAATCAATTTGTTGAATTTGTGAAATTAGGGTTTGAGAAATTCGTTCTTTGGGTTCAATTAGTTCAAGTTATGGTCGACTTCCAGAGGATGATTACTCAGCATTAATTTTTTTAATTAATTGCTGGTTATTATCCCATACACATCAGTAATTTTTTTAATTAATTGTGTCAGTATATGCATCAGTCAACATGGAACTAGTTAATCCAATCTATCACCCAACTGTCCATCTTAAATCTGAATAATTATACTCTTTGCACCTCCTGTGCAATTCTCTAAAGAGCAAAAAACATTGCTGCAATGACAAAATCCTCGTCATCATCGTCGCCTTTGTCGTCATCATCTATACATGGTCCATGGTCCATCTACAAGCTTTTATTTCTATATCTCTTATCTGTACACTTTTTATGTCTTTCTACCTATTATTCAACAAGCCCGCCTCAGCTCCGACCTCAATTCTGCGAAATACCCTCCAAAATCCCGGTTTTATGCTCAAAGTGTGTGTTTCTGAACTGCCCAGGTCATACAACTATGGGCTTTTACAGGATGTTCATACTTGAGTCGATTATTGGGCAGAAATTCCAGGCCTTATCCGAGTAGATTTCGATGTTGATTTAGGTGTTAAATTTGCTAGCTTGCTGGAGATGTGCGAATTCTGAGGTCAGTTTGGCTCGACTCCTGCTATGTCGAGTCATTGTGCAAGTATGATTTTTTAGCAAACTTAATGCATTAATCTGAGACTCAAATTGAAATAATCAATTTCCACTTCCAATTGCAAGGGAAGTGAAGTAGCAACTTGAATATTCTACATGTTTTTTTCCCTGATAGAAGTGGATTAAACATAGTATGTTGGCAGATGTTGTCAGATAGTTATTTGCATTATCAGGCAAATGTGCCATCTACAGATCAGAGTAGCATTCATCAACTTTCTGAATTCAACAGAGTCTAAGTAGCATAGGTCGCAACAATTAAGTTGATGAAATTCTTACCAGCTCGTAAAGTTCCTGGCTTTGTTCAACAAATACTCATAGCTTACCTGAAATTTATTTGCGACAAATTAGAATCACCAAAGTTCGATTTTAAACTGATTAAAGTACAGTAGTATTGAACACGGAGAAATAAGTATCATCAAAACTCTTATTTCTGGCTGTAGAAACATGCAATGCCTTCACGCAGATGTCTGCTACATCTTATTTTACTATGAAGTTACTAGGCTGCAAAACAGGATGCACATTTTATTTATTTCGAAAGCCAATTAGCTCAAACGGGAGAGCATTGTGCAATGCACAAGATGTGGGTTCAATTCCCACATTGACTAGGAAATACCGGTATTTCTTTTACATTCTTTTACATTGTAATTGCCAAGGACTGGTAGTTTCTATGCATAAGCCTAAAATGCCTTGAAAAGGCCGATAAATACATTAATTCTCCTTCACAGTCATTTCCCTTATTTCATGCACATAGAACCTTATTTCATGCACATAGAACCTTATTTCATGCACATATAATCAAAATTAATGTCCTTAACCATCAGTATTTAGTAACATAATATAACCAACTGGTGCAACTGAAGAACTTTTTAATGCACGTAGAACCTTATTTCATGCATATAGAACCTTATTTCATACACTTGTAATCTTATTTCATACCCATGTAAAATTAATGTCCCTAACCAATAATAATTAGTATCATAATAAGAACTTTTTCATGCACATATAACCTTATTTTATGCACATAGAACCTTATTTCATGCACATATAATGAAAATTAATGTCCTTAACCAACAATAATTAGTAACATAATATAACCAACTGGTGCAACTGAAGAACTTTTTAATGCACATAAAACCTTATTTCATGCATATAGAACCTTATTTCATGCACTTATAGTCTTATTTCACGGCCATGTAAAATTAATGTCCTTAACCAACAGTAATTAGTATCATAATAAGAACTTTTTCATGCACATAGAACCTTATTTCATGCACATATAACACTTATTTCATGCATGTACACGTGACGGCTATCCTAAAATCACGGGATTTTTTGTTTATTAGGTTATATGGGATTCGAACCCATACCTTTGTGCAAAATAAGCACATCGCTCTACCATTGAGCTAATAACCTTTACAATACGCTATGAATAAGTTAAGTAGTCAAGTAACCATATCACTATATCAGTATGATGAAAAGACATCAGAGTATCATATATTTCTACACAAACAAAATGATAATAATACACAAATAAATACCCTTATTTTAAGTTTACTTATACCGACATTAATTTGAGGCACTTGGGCAGGTCATTTTACCTGTGCACGTGTGTATGGTCATTAGCGTGGGATAATTAGACGTGTATTTGTTGGACGCATTGGCATTTCAGTATAGATGAGGGACCCTAAACCAATTTGTAGGGAAAAGGGCGCGTCTAAAAGAAATTTCAGGGTTACTACAACATGCTTAGCATACGTACTGTTTGTCTTTCACCACCCCAAGACATGGAGGTGGACAAGCCTGCATTTATACACAAAGATCCATGTACAAATATAACTACACAAACGATAATTTGGTGAATAAGTAACAACCATAATTGCATCCTTTAATGGATAAAAAAAAATAAAGTTGTCTGGTCTACCGTTTTAAAACAGATATATGTATTATACACATCGTATGTGCCGTCAATTGCAATTTGGAAACTACTGACGGCTGAGTAGCTATGGTATCATGGTCGTTGCACGGCTGAGTAGCCATGATATCTGCAGTTTGCTAATTCCTACTTGCCCTATTAGTGTCTGTTTTTGTTCCTTTGTGCAATCTTAAACCAAATGAGTAATAACAGAAATATCCAAACAACCAGCCCATCACGCCATGTGAGTGACCTAAAGCATTTACACAAAGCCTTTTACACAGGCACAAGGGGCATAATTTCAAGGCACACTAGCTTAATTAGGAGGGTGGTGCAAATTTAAGACAACTTACCCAAGTATTACTGTGCCTATAACATTTATTTATGTACATGAGATCACTTTATTAAAGGCTGTTGAGTGTTGACACCGACTTTAAATGACTGTATAGTAGCAGGAAATGAAAGGGAGAAAGTAGGGGATGAGATAATATCCTGGTAATGGATGGGCACCTGGATACAGGATAGTGAAGTTCCAAAGCCACACTAGCAACCCAGGCATTGAAAAGAAAATGCTCTCCATTAAAGCTGCCACCTTTAGATGCTTCCTTCTTTCAATATAAATACACTCCTCATCCCTGAATACAGAACTCATTAATTAGTAAGGCGAAGTAAGACAACCAAGTTAGCAATGGCAAGCAAAGAACCCAACAATCAATTCCCTGTTTCACTCTACTAGGAGGCGCGCTTTCGAAGCAGAAATGACAACCCAACTGAAAATGCACACCTAAAAGGAACAAATAAAAGACGCCAAATTTGTAGAAATTACAACCATATTAACCAAATCTAAATGAAAAATATGAAAAAATTACAACCATCATCAGCTATTAATCCAATATAAATAGAAATCGTATTAAATACAATTCAGAAACACGGACAAAGATGTGGTACCTTACTGAATGAATGAAATTGAAACGTCAGAATCATGAGTTGAATTTAGAAACAAAAAATTAGGATTATGATCCTAAATAAATAAATCAAAATTTGCAAGGAACACAATAGATTATAGTGAGATCAATGATTAGCTGCTTAAATTAAAGTAATTAATAGGAATTAGCGAAAAATACAGGTAACTTAAATCGAACGACATTTGAGAGCAACAAAACAAAAGAAAGGACAAATTAGGAATGCAACCCTAATCAACTAATTTGAATCATAAAAATCGTAAAAATTGAGGAATAAGAAAGAAATTGGGGAAATTGAAAAATTACCTAAATTTGATGGAATAAAGTAAGAGAATCGTAAATGAAACTAGAGAAACAAAGAAGGAAGCAGCAGAGAGAAAACCGGTTGATCATTGTAGATGAAGTTACAGTAATGGCGGTTGAGTGTACAATTCGTGATGAATGCGGAGGTGAGGAGAGAGATAGTATGAGCAGTATGGAGGATTGCGAAAACGAGATTGAAATGAGAGACAGAGGAGCGAGAAAGCAAAGAAAGTAAAATGACGGTGTTAGAAGGATTGAGAATAGGCGACTTAATCTCAATCGTCCGTATTTACTTAAGATATAAGTAATTCTTATGGTTCTCATTATCTTGATGGTTCTCATAGGATCCCGAATATATATATATATATATATATATATATATATATATATATATATATATATAATCGGATGGTAATAATAGTGGTATTAATAATAAATTCCGTTTTAAGTTATAGTAGATTTAAGACGTATTTCCGTCTAGCATAAGATCGTCACATTTCACATGTGAGACTAGTTTAATCCCGACCTATCCCATACCGACAATACACCACCTACCTTTTACACCTAACTAAAATAATGATATTTTGTCTCACTCTCTCACACTCACACTCACAACAACCGGCTAATCCCTACCCGCTTTCCTTCTTCTTTTCTTTTTTTTTGAAATATCACACAGCAAAAACAACAGTAGCAAAACAGTAAACCACAAGCCTTAGACGCCATTTTTGTTCGACCTTAAAACTAAGATTTTGTCCTCGTTTCTCAACCGTTTCCTTTGATTTTTGCGCCATTCTCTTCTTCTTTCCGTCTTTCAACTTTTTAGGTAAGAAATTCCCACTTTTGTGGAGGTTTCAAAATCGACCAACTTATAAAAGTTTCGACTTTTAGCTTAAATACTCCGTTTCCGTGTTTATAGGTGAAGAATTTGAAGATCCGGAGGGAGACTCGTACATTGTGGACCATTCACTGGAGGATTGAAGAGCATTTGAGGTAACAGTGATAGGTTACTCGACAAAAATGTCGAAATTCCGTCTTATGTATCGTTTTATATGCCCTTGTTTGATAAAGTTTGGTTCTTTATGTTTTTCTATTTTGTATGGTAATTTCGGTCTTAATATTGTCTCAAATGTTGTCTTAGTGTGGGTCTTCCTTGGACTGTGAGTATGCGTAAAAATTGGAGTAATATGGGACGGTTTCGTCCTCTATTTTGGGCAGTCGAAATAAGGGTTGTATGGACTGTTTTTACATGGTACTTTTGAGTAGTGTTGGGTGTAAATCGGCTGTTGTTTTTCATGTTTTAGTTGCGTTTTGTTTCCGTCTCAACCTTGCTTTCATTTCCGTCTTAGTATTGACCCGTTTGGACTGTTTTGAACTCGGCTGTGGAGCCGTGACAGGGCTGATTTGGGCTCTGTTTTGGGCACAAAATTATGATATTATGGGGACTGTTTTGGGACGGGAATAGGGCGTGTGTTAGTGCTGTTTTGAGACGGAAAATATGGTGTTCTTAGATGCTATACATGACCTATTTTTGGGCAGCTAGGTTGGTACTGCCTTGGGCAGCCGTGAGGGCTACTTGGGGCCTGTGATGGGCACAACATTTGGGTGGCCATGTGCAGGTTGATGTGGGCTGCTTCTCATTGATAGATGGTGGTTAACATAAATGGTAAAATCAATATGTTTGCCCCTCTCAAGTAAGCTCATGAAACCGTCTTGTGGTTTACGTGCTTTGTTGCTTTGGGTAAGTAGTTGTGGCGAGTTATTGGACTGTCTTGTAGGGTTGTTGGGTTGACGATGGGGCTGGCCGAGGGCTGTGGCTGGCCGTGGGCTGGTGGTGTGGCCACGGCCTGGTGGCTTGTCAGGTGGTCACCGGTGGGGTGGATGTTTTACACCCCTTGTTCCCCTTCCTCCTTGGGTTTCCTTTATGTTTGTTATGTTGATAAATTGGGCTTGCATATACATATATATTGTGTTGTTAGGCCAATTGTGTTTGGTGATCCACCCTTGGTTTCCTTCTTCTTCTTTTTGTTGTTTTGATTGGGTTTTGTGAATTGGGCTTGTACATACATCTTATGTTATTGGGCCACACTTATTATGGATACTTTTGGTGCCAAGTTTGGGCTAATTGAATTATTTAAATCCCGTCTCATGCTTTATAAAACGTAATTCGTTAAATATCGTTATTTATATGTAATGTGGCAAATTGGGCTTGTTTTGTATTGTATGCTAATGGACCATATGGTGTTGTATTTTGTCAAACTTGGGCTTGGTATGTTTATTTAGGTGGGCTTGTTATTTTTATTTAGTTGGGCTTGGTATGTTTATTTAGGTGGGCTTGTTATGTTTATTTAGTTGGGCTTGCTATGTTTTATTAGTTGGGCTTGTATGTTTCATGTTATTGGGGCAACCCAATATCATGGCTTAGACTTATGGTTGGCCCATTTGTTGTTAGTTACATTTCATCTCGTATTTTACATAACGTAAATTATTCATTACCGCTTGTTATATTTTATTTAACCGACATGTTTATTTATGAAATGAAATGCTTATCGACATAATACAAGTATGAAATATTTATTATAAATAATTACTTGTGAGGAGTCGTATTCTTATGATAATGCCTTTATGCTTTACCTTACTGCTTGACTTATCTTTACGCCCTACTTGTGCCGATCTGCAAAGTGTGGGTTTAGATCATATCTTCCGCCTCTTTCGGACTGGCCTGCCGATTGTGGGTTCTCGACTTCCGATCTGTCGTTCGAGTCTTGGATGCGGACTGTCCTGCCGCATGTCGAATCGGGAATCGATCTTGTCCCCAGTCCGGTCGATTTAGACTAGGACCGAGTCTTTGTGATTATCATTGTCATCCTACCAGGGGAATTATATTTAATGAGTAGTAAAGGTCTTGCTTGGTTATAAATATTGTCATTGTTTGAATGTGAGAGTCTTGGTCCTATCGGATACTAGAGGTGAGATGCAAGCCTTCTAGTTGCGATATGACCGCCGGAATTGATGTTCCCATCCGTTCTTATGGTGAGTTGCAAGCCATAAGTATTAATGTGACATTAGTAGCCACGTCCCGTGCAATGTTTGTTATAGAGGTTTTGAAAGTAATGGTTATGGTTTCCATTCTCATAATTTATATTATTTGATCCCTCATTTATCTAATTCATATGATTCGAATTCTAATCTCATATCTATGTCATATTTCCTTGAAATGCGTGCTTTTGCATAAATGACCGTATTCTTGTCTTTCATATTATTTAATTATCTCACATGAATAGTGGAGTCTTTATTATGCTAATATTAGCCTATCTTGTTCTATCTCATTTAATTGCCATGTTTAAATATAAATTTGTTGTTCATATCTTTTGTAAGTATCTTACATGATTTACCTATTTGAGTTCCTTGTTATGTTTGTTTTGACAATTTGTGGCTGGGAGAACCTTGAGTTACTCCCCACTGACTGTGGCTTTCATGTTTACATGAATGATAGGTTTGTGAAGATGCATTTGTGGGGGTTTAGACGTGTGAGCTAGCGAGCACCTTGGATTAGTAGTTTGTTTACTAGAATTGCCTAGACTCACCCTTTATCGTGTTGTCATTCGAGGGATATATTTTCCCCATTCTGACTATCACGTTTGTATAAACTTAACTTTATTTCCGCATACTTTATTTATGTTTTAGGTTTTAATGAACCCGCGCTTTAAACTTTAAAAGTTTCAAAAATTACCTAAAATTCTGCATTTTCTTATTATATTTTCTTAGCGTTTTTGCGGGGGTTCACAGAGACCCTTTACAATAATCCTCAAAATTTGTTTTGAAATAGTCAGAAACTTCCTAGCCGGTGCACCCACCGCCGGCCGGTGGGTAGGCTGGGAGTACATGCCTTCGTGTTTTCTTCACTTCTCTTCAATTCTAAAACCTCTTCTTAAATTGGCCTTGAATTGCGTGTTTCCTCTTTCTTAGTCGACTCATCAAGTCGGGATTCGGCCAATTGAAGGTTGTGCCTTTGTTCCATATTGATCCCCGATTTTACTCCTAATGACATCCCGTCATCGATCCAACTTGTCAAGTAGAAAAGTTCCAAGTTCCCATTACCTATCTAAATGCATGCTATGTATAAATGGTGGTTCTTGTGGAACTCCACCAAACAATTTTTTGTTCATGTTTGAAATTACTCATCCCCCAAGGATGGGGGTTCTTCCAACTCAATTTTACCTCAGGTCTCAATAGGTTGACCCTCATAGAAGAATTTCACTCGTTGTCCATTCACTTTGAAGCATTCACCTTTGTTGTTCTTCAATTCAAAGGAGCCATAAGGAAACACGGTCACCACCTCAAAGGGTCCCGACCACCGGGATCTCAACTTCCCGGGAAACAATTAGAACTGAGGGTTGAAGAGTAGGACCTTGTCCCCTACACCAATTTATTTTCTCATGATCTTGGAATCGTGCCATTGCTTTGTCCGCTCCTTGTAGAGTTTGGAATTATCATAAGCATCCAACCTCAACTCATCAAGCTCATAGAGTTGGAGGAACCGCTTGTTTACCGCAACATCTAAGTCATAGTTGAGCTCCTTTAGAGCCCATCTTGCCCGGTGTTCCAACTCGAGAGGTAGATGACAAGACTTGTCAAATACCAAGCGATAGGGAGTAGTGCCTATTGGGGTCTTGTAGGCGGTCCTTAGAGCCCATAGCACATCATTGAGTTTGGTGCTCCAATCCTTTCTAGACTTATTCACCACGCGCTCTAGAATAGCCTTGATTTGTCTATTTGACACCTCCACTTGCCCATTGGTTTGAGGGTGGTAGGCAAGATCCACTTTATGTCGGACGCCGTATTTCTTGAGTAAAGCATAAATGGTGCGGTTGATGAAGTGTGACCCACCATCGCTTATGACGGCCCGAGGTACTCTAAAGCGAGGGAATATGTAATCCTTGAAAAGTTTGGAAACCACTCGTGAATCATTAGTAGGGGCGGCAATTGCTTCTATCCACTTAGTCACATAGTCCATCGCAACCAAAATGTATTGGTTCCCAAATGATGACGAAAAGGGTCCCATAAAGTCCACAACTCATACATCAAAGAGTTCTACTTCCAAGATATTGTTCAAAGGCATCTCATCTCGCCTCCCAATGTTACCTCTTCTTTGGCAAGAATCACATGAATGAACCAAAGCATAAGCATCCTTAAAAAGAGAGGCAAATAAAATTAACAATGAAGGACCCGAGCTTGGGTCCTAGAGGTGGACAAATGGCCTCCATATGTCGTAGCATGGCAAGCTTGAAGGATTGCTTCCCCTTTTTCATAAGTGACACATCTTCTATAAATTCCATCATTGCATCTTCTATATAATAAAGGATATTCCCATACATACCTCCTTGACTCATATCCCAACTTCTTCCTAGCTTGGTTGTCAAGTTCTTCTGGAATAAAGTTAGAGCTCAAGTAGTTAGCAATATCCGCATACCAATGGTCGGAGTGCATAATAGCTAAAATAGAGTCATCGGGTAGCCACTCATCAATGGGAATCCCATCATCAACATCTCCCCAGGCTTCTTTAGTCAACCTTGACAAGTGATCTGCAACAAGATTCTCGGATCCTCGTTTATCTTTGATTGTGACATCAAACTCTTGTAACAACAATACCCAATGGATCAATCTCGACTTAGCATCCTTCTTGACCATAAGTTGCTTGATAGCGGCGTGATCTGTGTAGACAACGACTTTGGAACATAGAAGGTAAGGCCGAAACTTCTGAAAAGCATACACCACCACCAACATTTCTTTCTCCGTGGTGGTGTAATTGCATTGAGCATTGTCCAAGGGTTTTCTTACATAGGTTATCACATGGAGTTTCTTGTCGTGTCTTTGACCCAAAACCGCCCCCAATGCAAAGTCACTTGCATCACACATCAATTCCAATGGGAGGTCCCAATTGGGTGGTTGTACTATTGGAGCCGATATCAAGGCATAATTGAGCCTACAAAAGCTTTCAACACAAGATTCATCAAATATGAAGGGAGTGTCCTTAGCAAGAAGTGAGGTGAGGGGTTTAGTGATTTTTGCAAAATCTTTGATAAACCTTCGGTAAAACTCTGCATGACCTAAAAAACTCCTCACACCCTTGACATTTGTAGGTGGGGGAAGTTTCTGAATCACCTCTACCTTTGCTTTGTCCACTTGGATCCCCTCCTTAGAAATAACATGTCCTAGAACCACTCCCTTTTGCACCATGAAATGACATTTTTCCCAATTCAATTTCATATTGTATTAGATGCACGTTTGAGCACAAGGGAGAGATTCTTTAAGCAATCATCAAATAAGGTGCCATGGACTCTAAAATCGTCCATGAACACCTCCATACCTTTCTCAATGTACTCCGAAAATATAGATATCATGGCCCGTTGAAATGTCCCGGGAGCATTGCAAAGGCCAAACGACATTCTTCGATATGCGAAGACGCCGTAAGGACAAGTAAAGGTAGTATTTTCTTGATCATCCGGGTGTATGGGTATTTGAAAGAGCTCGGAGTACTCGTCAAGAAAGCAAAAATACTCGTGGTTTGCAAGTCTCTCGAGCATTTGGTCAATGAATGGTAAGGGGAAGTGATCTTTGATTGAGGCAGAATTGAGCTTTCTATAATCAATACACATCCTCCATCCCGTGACCGGTCGGGTGGAGATGCGTTCACCTTCCTGATTCTCAACCACGGTCGTACCGTCTTTTTGGGGACGATTTGAACCGGGGTCACCCAATCGCTCTCCAAGATGGAGTATATAATTTCGGCTTCAAGCAACTTTTCAACTTCTTTCCTTACCACCTCCTTCAATTTCTCATTCAACCTTCTCATGGGTTGGGCGGAAGTAGTGAATCCATCCTCAAGTGTAATCCGGTGCATGCATACTCGAGGATCGATTCCCGTGAGATCATCAAGGCTATAGCCAATGACTTTCTTGTTTTCTTTAAGGACTTTTAGAAGGTTTTCCTTTTGAGTTGCCATTAGGTTTGTATTGATGATAACGGGAAAGGAGTTTGTCTCATCAAGATAGGTATACTCACGGGAGGGGGGGTAAAGGTTTAAGATTTACCTTTGGAGGGTTCTTACCCTCAACTTCATCAATGATTGGTGTTAAATCTTCATAATCTTCCTCTAAATGCTCCCCCGAGCATTTATCCTTTGCATCTTCAATTGTCTCTTCTAACATGTCTATGAAGTAGACACTCTCAAACATTGGTTGTGACATTGCTCCGGTCAAACAAAATTCAACCACATTTTCTCCCATCTTGAAAGTGAGCTTCCCTTCCTTGACACTTATGTTGACATCCCCGGTTGCCAAGAAGGGTCTCCCAAGGATAATAGGAGTTTGTTGGTCTTCCGGAATGTCAAGGACCACCAAGTCCGCCGGAATATAGAAATTGCCCACTTTAACCGGCACATCTTCAATGACACCCATTGGTCTTTGTATCGACCTATCGGCTTGTTGTAAGTTCATAGAAGTAGGAATCATATCATGCAACCCAACTTTCCTTGCAATAGGGAGCGGAAGTATGATAACACTAGCACCAAGATTACAAAGTGCCTTCTTGATACTCACATTACCCACCATGCATGGAATAGAAAAACTACCCGAATCGTGTAGTTTTTCCGGCATGGGATTGAGTAAGACCGTGCTACATTGCCCCCTAAGAACCACTAGACCATCTCCTCCAATGCTCCTCTTCTTTGTCAACACATCCTTCAAGAATTTGGTGTAGTGGCATTTGTGTCACTACCTCGGTGAAAGGTAATGAAACTTCAAGTTTCTTCAACATATCCAAGAATTTGGAGAATTTCTTCTCCTCATTCATCACTCTACTTCTATTAGGAAATGGAATTGGAGGGTTGTTGGCCTTTTCGGAAGTTGAGGCTTGCTTGGTGTTAACCACTTCATTTGATTCTTTTCCTTTCCCTTGGTCTCTTTCAACCACTCTTTCTTGGTCTCCTTAAACCACTATTTCCTCCAAAACAAAGTTCTCATCATCTTCAAGATAGTCACTCACCTTTCCCTTCTTAGTGTTGTCAACTCTACTTGTGGGTGAGAGAGGTGGACTCTCCTCACCATCTCTCATCACATCTCTCTTTCTCTTTGGTTCATAATCCTTATAAGGATCCTCCAAATCTTTCCCGCTCCTCAAGGTTACCACATGAGCTTGTTGGTATGGCGGCGGTCCATCCCTAGGATGAGAACCTTGAGTAGGCAATGAATGTGGAGCTCTTTGAGAGGAAGAGGGGCTGTGATTGGCCATATATGAGTCAAATGGCCTTTGATGTACTTGGACATTTGAGAGCTCGGTCTTCAAGCTTTTGAATTGTTGGTCAACTTGAGCCTCTCTTCTCTTGGCCTTTGCATCCATTTCCCTTAACAATTTCTCAAGAGAGAGGAGGTAGGGTTTGATGGTTCAATGTATTGTTGTTGATTTTGTGGACGTGGGTAAGAGTTTTGTTGATTTTGATACCCTTGTTGGTTGAATGGTTTTTGATGTGGTGGGTTTTGTTGTTGATACCCTTGTTATTGGTATCCTTGTTGGTTGCGGTAATTGTCTCTTTGATGAGGTAGGATGTAGTTTGTGTTGTCATGTTGTCTTTGACCCCGATAGTTCGGGCCTTGGCCTTGGCATTAGCTTTGATTGTATTGTCTAGAATGATCGGGCTTTGGTGGAGGCATGTATTGTGGTTGTTGATATTTGGGGTCCAATGGTTTCCCCGCATAAGAAAGTTTAGGATCTTGGTTAGGAAAGGCACGGTATAGGGTCTCATGGCATTGGTAAGAGACCCTCGGTGCACCTTGTCCTAGAAGAGCAAAGCATTCTTGTTGGTCATCTTATAGAATAGATGAGCAATATTCAATTGTATGCCCCACACCGCCACAATAGTCACAATTCATTTGAGGAGGATAGTGCCTAGGAGGAGACCTAGGTTCTTGGACATAATAGACCTTGAAATGGCTAGGTCCGACCTCATGGACATGCTTTAAATCCCCTTGCTTCTTCTCCATTTTAAACTCTTCAAATTTCTTTGTCAATTCATCCAATTTGGCCTTGTACTCCACTTCTATTTTAGAAGGTCCTTCACTCTTGTAGTCCACATCTCTAGCGTAACTACTCTCCATCTCGGAAATGTTTTGAATCATTTCCGTGATTTGAGCGTTGTTCATATTGTCAAAATTTCCACCGGATGCCGCCATTATCATGTCCTGAAACCTTTGTTCAAGAGTTTGGAAAAAGATTTGGGTGGTCATCCATTTTGGGATACCATGGTTTGGACAAGATGAGAGGAGATCTCTAAAACGTTCCCAAGCTTCACTTAGAGTTTTCATGGGTCTTTGTTTGAAGGTTTGAATCTCATGGCGAATTCTTGCGGTTTTAGAGGGGGTGGGTAGAATTTGTTGATGAAAGCTTTGGATAAAGCCTCACAAGTTGTAAATGTACCCGGCTCATGAGAGTTCAACCACTTCTTAGCATTTTATTTCAAGGTGATAGGGAAAAGCATTAATAGTATTTGCTCTTCGGTGACCCCATTGTGCTTGATAGAACCCACTTTCTCCTTGAATGTTTTGAGATGTTGATGGGCATCCTCATTTTTCATCCCATGGTAGACATCTTGTTGCATGAAATTTATCACATGGTGTCAAAGCTCAAAGGTGTTGGAAGCAAGAGCTCCATAATCAATTGCCGAACAAACCCGATTGGGATCCGGCCTATTATAATACCCCATAGATTGATCTGCCATATCGTTATTTACTAGGTTGTTTTGTGGAGATTCGGTATCGTTGGTATGGGTGGAATGCTGTGAATGTGTTGGTGAATTTTATGGTGAGTTGATTGGAGAGTTATGTGGTGGAGAGTTATGTGGAATGTGAAGAGGTGATAAGGTGGAGGAAGAGGGTGGTGGGTTTGGATGCTCAATTGTGGAAATTTGGATGTTTGGTGGGTTAGCAAAAGGTGGAGATCCTCATATTGCCGAAAGAGCTAATCTTCTTCTTGCCCGGAATATTTTATCGATCTCACGATCAAGTGAGAAAAGAGGTCCGATATAGCATCTATTCATGAACTCAACAAAATATCAAATAGTCCTAATGCAAAGATTGCACTAGGACAAGGGGAGAAAACAAACAACAATTAAAAGAACTATGCCTAGATGAAAACAAAAAATCCTATCCAATATTGCCGTCCCCGGCAACGGCGCCAAAATCTTGTTGTGACAAATCTTATATTTGTATTCCCTAGAAGTGTACAAGGTTGTCGTGTGTATGTGAGGGCCAAACCCAAAGGACGGTTATTATGGCTCTAGGATTGTTTGTCTAAGCTACTAGTTTAGTTCAATTAAGGGAAATGGGTTGATTTAAACTAACTAAATAACTAGACTATAACAATAAAAGAAAACGATTAAAAGCTTAAGATGGTAAGAAACGATGGTTAAGGAACTAGGATATTGGTTTCACTCAACTAGGGAAGGGGGGTGGGGGGGCAAGAACATAAGAAGGCAAAACCAAGAGCATATGCAAGAGGAAGACTCGATCTTGATACCGTCGTTTTAGTATCAAAAATAAATACCTAAGTACTACTAACAGAAGTCAGCGGTAAGTAGGGCCGATCTCCACAGGGAGATGGGAAAATGTCTACTAAACTAAGTCCGTCTGAGTCACTATTTCTTGGGGGGTTTTAACGGTTGCTCTAATCTAAGGAGATCAAAGGAAAGAAGTAAAGTAGAGGAAAGTAAAGAAGAAAGTTGATAACAATCAAGTAGAGAGAAAACGGCTAAGACAGTCGGTTCACCATGATTCTTATAAAACGTAGTCTAGGGTCTCAGGTCAATGCAAGTTCGATCTACAGGGTAGTGAAAAGGTCCTTTCAGTCCGCTATTCGCCTTAAGACAATTATAACTTAACTTCCGCCCTCATTATAATGCCTTAATGTTCACTGCAGGTCTTACCTTTTCCAATCTCCCGATCCAGGTCAAGGTGTACCGAGATTAATTATCTAATTGCGTTGAATCAAGTAGACAAGAACAATTATATGCAGTGATTAACAACATAGATCTAATTCGCATCAAACTCTAATCACCTATTCATAATTTCCTTAAAATCCTGGCTCCCCTATGTCTTAGCAAAAGAGGATTAGCTATGCATAATTATTGAGCTAACAATAACCATACATAAACTATAGAAATTCAACATAATAAAAGTATCAAAAAGAGAATAACAAGAGAGATTAATGGGAAAAAGGCACCCACCTAACTCGACCTATAAGAACATGCATGCAGTCTAACATGAACAAAGTCTCTACAATCGTACATATGCATTCCAACCAACTAATGACCAAAATACATGCCGAGGACTTACATTTGGGTAAGTGAGGTAATGGGTAAGAAGGGGCTAAAATGAATTTGGAGATATGGAGTTAATAGCCAAGCTAGCAACAACGGATCCAAATTTTGAAACTTCCCAACTTCATACTCAACATATAACAATGCAAAACAGTGCTAAAATGCAGCACACAACTCACTAACCACCATAATATCGTCAACTCCCCATAAGATATAAATATAGCATGGGAGTGGAAATCTCAATATATATTTTTTTTGCTCATGATTTTCCATAATATTTTTCTTCATATTCTTTTTCATTTTTTTTTCACAACTTTTTTTTTTCATTCCCTTCAACATTTCCACCAACTTCTCATACCAGATATATAACCATATTGCAATGAAACAATCCCAACAGCAACTATTACTAGCTCGGCTAGGGTAGGCAGAATTATAGATGGTAGCTATATGGGACAAAATGGGCAATTTAGCTATGTGGAGCTCATGGGTGGAATGAAATAAAGGGAATTTCCTCTCCTAACATGTGTCACCAACCACAGACCGAATGCATACATGTACTAAGTAGACTGAATTCATGCTTATATAAATTGATGTTATATGCCCTGTAGAGAGTACTACTCACATCCTACATGAATCTGGTCATGAATGTCACCAGTTTATCAAGCTCTAAACCTTAGAATGTAAATGTAGCTTGCCATTATAAGAGTCGAGTCTATTCGTTCAGATTAGTTTTAAACAAAAACTCGTAGATTATGTACATTACCACGCCAACAGAATGTTAAGAATGTGCAAGGTAAGGGTAAAAAGGACTCAAAGTAGCATAAAAGTTCAACGTTCCGACTCAACCTAAATGTAGAAAAAAACGTGTTAACGTGAATTTTTTTGAATTTTTACGGAATTTTTGAATTAAAAACAGCAATGCATGCGAAAATAAATAAACGTGCAAACTAAAATGCAACAAAACAACATGCAAACACAGATATGGATACATACCTCCCTAAACCAAACCGTACAATGCCCTCAGTGTACCAAAAACAGGGAAAGCAATGCAAACTGACGAGAAAAGGAGAATGGTACTCGGAAAACTTACAAGGCGACGTGAAGTGGGGACCTCCCCAAACCGAACATGGACATGAGAGGTCGCAAACAGCCCAATATCATCGCAGCATGCGAGATATAGCAGCAGGACTCGATCGACAAAGCAGAAGGGTTCGATCGAGTAAATTAGGTGCCAGAAGCTTTCAATCGAGAAAAAGAGGTGCTCGATCGAGAAGAAGGATTTTACAGGTACTCGATCGAAAGGTGCAGATGGTCGATCGAGGGGAACTGGCAGCAGAAGTGTTCGATCAAGAAGAAAACTACTTGATCGAACTGGTCACCTGCAAAACGCATCAAAAGAAGCCACGAGACTAACAAAAGTACGTACGTGTTCAGCGTTTGTTCGTAAAACTAGAGTCTAAGCACACAAAAACTAAAGCAACAAGTTTAAACAAAATTACAACAAAAACAAGCCGGGTTGCCTCCCGGATAGCACAGGTTTAAGAGGTCCCGCACGACCTTTTAACTTCAAGTAGCTGGCACATCAGGATTGTCGAAGTACATAACTTCAACTCTGCCATCCGTATCATTTGCTTCATGGTAATGTGATGCGTGTCCTAAATATGTTGTTTTACATCCTATTTTACACGTATTTCAGAGCTCATTTGTGTAGTTTAAGCTACTATTTTCCCTATTTCCGTCTACTTTTGTGTTTTTGTATAATATTGCAGAAATGTGAAAAATTTAGCGGAAATCAAGCCGAATTCGTCCCCGAGTACTTGGCATATTAGTTGACATGAAGTATTTACTTGGGAAGCGAACTTGGTGCGCGTATCGAGGCCCGAAAGACGAATTCACGAAGCTTTTGGAGCCAAGTACCTGTTGAAGTGGTCGATAGACTGGTGCTTTCAGTCGATCGACCAGAGCACGACTACCAGAAGTTACTGTTCAGAGCAGTTCAGTCGATCGACCGGTCCTATTGGTCGATCGACCAAACCGTTAATCTGACGCAAGTTAAAAGGACGAGAATTAGAAAGCCCAATGTAATTAGGTTTTAGGAGTAATAAGTCACGTTATATTCATATATAATGTAACCTGATGTTTTTGAGGAGATCATCAAGTCTTTCATCATCGAATTTTTAGGGAAATAATTAGGGTACAATAATAAGATTAGCATTAGCACTCATAATCATTCAATACAATTTACTTCCATTCGTGCTTTTGGATTCTTTTTCCTGCTTTCAACTGGTAATTTTAATTCTATAATTTCAGTTTACTTTTATTTCATTCTTAGGTTAGAATTGCTAGTTCAGATTTCCCAAAAGCCGAAATTATCGTTTTATGTTATTTACTTGTTTGGTTAATTCAATTATGCATTCAATAATTTTATTTGATAATCTTATCGTTGTTTTTATCGTAGTCATGAGTAGCTAAACCCTTCGTGCTAAGATGTAGGGGATCTGTAGTGTAGGCGGCGTAAAATAGGAAGGCTGAAATTGCGCCATGGTCGATCGACTGGCCTACTTGGTCGATCGACTGGCTCCCGTGAGATTAACTTCGTTTTAATTAATTTAATTGCTATATTTGACGAATCGAGTGCACGCGACTAGTTTAATGCTTAGGAATTGACCGACCCGATAAGATCGAAAGATAGGGGAGGGAGATAGACTACTTAATTAAGACGACTAAATTAATAAGATCGAGAGATAAGTTAATTTAGACTTTTAAATCACTTTTCAGGACGAGAGTTAGTATTAGTGATATTAGGGACCCGTAGCTAGATCGAAAGATGCTACCTGTTAAGAATGGACCGAGAGGACTTCTTATTTTCCCGTCTCACGTGATTGACTCAGACTTACCTAGGATACTGCCGCCGAAATTACAGTGAACCGACCATTTTAGCATCCTTTTAATATTTGATTTCATCTAGTTCTTTTATCATTCATTTATTTACTTTAGTTATAGAACTATTCAAAACAAACCCCCACTCATTTGTTACTTTAGACTAAAATCAGACAACTATTAATTGCATCGCACTTCCGTGGTTCAACCCTGACTGCCGCTATCTATAGTAGTAGTTTGGAAATTATAAATTTATCTTTGGTACTCTACGACGGTATCAAATTTTGGCGCCGTTGCCGGGGAGGCAATTGTTCAATTCTTAGTTGTTTTTATTTCAGTCTTTTTCTTAGTTTAAGGGACATCTGTTCCTTAAACTTTTCTCATATTCTACTTGTAGTTTCCTCTTATGCGCAGGTCACAGGCTGGTGAATTGAGACCATTAGATCCTGAGATCGAAAGGATTTTGCGTGATTTGAGACGATCATCTAGAGTATTGCCGACAGAGGAAAAGCCGAGTACTCTGTCCAGTTACTACGAGAACGAGCTATTTGAGGAGGATCCACCTTCATCTCCTGTTTCTACTTCCTCAGCCGAGACCGTTACATCTCCAGATATGGCTGAAGAAGCAAGTATAGCCAGTCACTCCGAGCCAAAAGCTGAGAATCTCTATAAGGGATTCACATTGCCAGCCTGGACGGAAAGGAAATTCGAGCCAAAACCATCTTATATTAACTTGGTTGAGAGAAACCAATTCAGGGGAGCTGCAAATGAAGATGCAGCTAAACATATGGAGACATTCATTGACTACTGCTGTTCCATACCCCCACCAGTAGGTGTGACCCAGGACCAGGACCAGGTGAAAGAGACGATGTTCATATTCTCGCTTCGTGATGTTGCAAGGGAATGGTACCGAGATTTGGATCGAGCTGCTAACGGGATTACTAATTAGAATTCGCTGGCCCTAGCATTTTACAAGAAATATTTCTCTGCCTCGAAGACCAATGCGATTAGGGCTCAGATCACGAGCTTTAAATAGGGTCCTGATGAAGATTTTCATGAGGCATGGGTCCGTTTTAAGAGACTAGTGCGAACCATTCCGCACCATGGGTTTGAGAAATGGTTTCTGTGCAACCAATTCTACAATGGTCTTTATGACGATCAAAGAGCTATCCTAGATGCTGCAGCTAATGGGAGATTTCAAGAAAATTGTGGTGAGACAAAGGGGTGGAAAATCATTGATGACATAGCCATCCATAAAGCTGAGCATGGGAATTCGAGAGGAAATCAGAGAAGATCGGCTGAATCTCGTGCTGTAGCTGCAATAGAAGCCCTTACTGCAAGATTCGACAAGATAGATTTTGGGGGATCCCAAAAAGGAGGGATTTATAAAGTTAATGCAGTTTCAGACGGTCCCTTTACATGCAAAAGATGTGGAGCAGAGGGACATGTTTCGGAGTTCTGTACTAGTTCGAATGAAACATGTGCTGCCTTTCAACATTATAGGCAGACTGGTACTTATCCCGATCCCTCCAATGTCCACCCCAATTTGAGGTGGACTAACCAGAATGTCCTTAATCCCGGTCCACAGCAGCAGCAGCAAAGCTATGTGCCCCCTCATAAGCAAATGTATTTCAAAAGCCTCCTATGTGCCTCAAAGAAGAACAATTTCAAAATTCTGACATTTCTGAGTTGAAAAACATGGTTCAAAATCTGTCGGGTTTGCTGCAAAAGGAGTCTCAAGCTAGAGAGACTTCCACAAAAATGTTGGAGAGTCAAATTGCCCAACTGGCAAGCAAAAGTGCAACTCGAGCTCCGGGGCAATTACCGTCGCAACCGAATCAAAAAGAGACCTTAAATGCTATCACTTTGAGGAGTGGGTCTACCCTTGATGGGCCCGCTATGGTCGAAGATGTCACTGAAAAAGATGAGGCGGAACCGAGCAAGAAAAAGGCCGTGATGAACAGTAGCAAGAAAAAGACGATCAGCAGGTATATCAGTCGATCGACTGACATACCCGGTCGATCAACCACTCCGCGAAACAGTATAGCTTCTGGTTCTGAGGAAGCCAGTCGATCGACTGACCTACATGGTCGATCGACTGACAATACTGCTGATCGTGAACCTTTTCGTCCTCCAATGCCTGATAACTTGAGGGACCACTTATTTCGGGGTACGACGACTACAAAATTATTAAGGCAAGATCCAAATGCTGATGGGTCAGCCCCGGTTCCAAAGTATGACCCCTCGACGGTTAATGGTTCATTCTTGAGACGGTCTGAAGAAGGTTCGAGCTACAACAAGGACAAGGTAGTGGATTTTCAGCCTAAGTCCACTGATGCCGATATGAGAGACCTAGAGGAGAGGGCTAAGTTGCTTCTTACAGCCCCTTATCCAGAGAGATTGGTGCCGACAAAGGAACAGGTATCGTTTAACAAGTTTGAAAATGTTATTCGTAGTTTAAATGTGCAAGTTCCTTTCCTTGAATTAGTTAATCAAGTGCCTGCTTACACGAAATTTATGAAGCAGCGTTTGTCTAAAAAGAAGTCACTTGGTACTGTGCAATATGTCGCACTAAATGAGGAGTCTTGTTCTTATTTGACTCATACTGCACCTCATAAGCTAGAAGACCCAGGTATTTTTTCAGTCCCATGTAATATTGGCACCTTTTCTATTGAAAAGGCCTTGTGTGACCTAGGGGCCAGTATTAGCGTTATGCCTTTGAGTCTTGCTAAGAAATTAAGATTGACTAGGTTTACAGTTACTAACATGACAGTACAGATGGCTGATCGATCTTGTAACACCCCCATACTCCAAGTGCCTTACCAGGACCACTCAGGTATGAAGACATTACCATCTCGGTTACCCGAGGCAATGATAATCAAACAACAATAACGAAACAACGTTTATTATAAATAGTTTAACGAATAGTTACAATCCATGAAACCAACTAAAAGTGCGATACATTATTCTCAAACGACTGTCTAACTGAAAAGTAAATAAACTAAGGCTACAGCGGAAGACTCCTATCATCATGTCGTGGCATCCCAGCTATCCCAGTACTCATCTCAATACCTGCTCAATATCTGCTCACCATCCCCGAATGGATCACCGCAGGTTTACAAAACAACACCGGGGTCAGTACTAATCACACAATCCATATAGATAACAATAATAAGGCAAACAGACAGCTGAACTGTCACACACACACACAACACCACCAACTCCCATCATCTCAATACTGACTGTCCACTGGACCAGCCCTGCCAGTGGGGGACCGCAGCCGTTCCCACCTAAGCCCCGCTCATCATACCGAGCGATAACCCTGTCCATTAATGTGCACATCCCCTTCCGTGGCGGGTTCCACGAAGGGCGAAACTAGGGCGTGAAGTCACTCCCGCAAGTGACCCCACTCAGCCGAGAACGCATCTCGAGAACCATCAACAACAATCACAACCACAAACACAGTATAATCATCATATCAAACAACCAAATACAGCGCATCACCAATATCCCATTATGGGACTAATACTGAGTAGGAAATCCTACCTGGAAAGCACAACAGTCAGACGGTATCAACAGCTGAGTCAAAAAGCCTCTTCTACGAACGCTCCTCCTATCATATAACACATAGAGGCTACACATCACATACTACACACAAAACCCCCAATCTCTAAATTAGGGTTTAACCAAACTTAACAAAACATTATAAAAATTATATTAAAAGCTTACCCTCGACGCATGGAACTCAACGGTATAAACAACGACAAGAACTGACCGTCTGAACTCCGGGAATTGCTAAGAATGCGATTAGGAAGATGAACTGGTTGCTTTCTCTCTTAAACAGGGTTTTAGGTTTTGTAAAAGTGATTTAGAACAATGACGACGATGCTTAAATACCTTAATCGCATAATTAACAAAACCCGAGAAAACTTCCCGTAAAACCGGCTACTCGATCGAGTACCCAAGGATACTCGATCGAGTACCCCCCTACTCGATCGAGTGCCCCAGCTACTCGATCGAGTACCCAACAGGTCAGAAACTATTTTATTTCGCAACTTACCCTTACTCGACGAAGTAAGGCTACTCGATAGAGTACCCCAAGACTTATAAATACGGAGTATTACAGTCTTCCCTCCTTAAAAGGAACTTCGTCCCCGAAGTTCAACCCATACATAAAAACAACCATACTGACTCGACCAAGACACAACAACTTAGCTAAGGACTCAAGAACTCGACCGAACATAGAACATGAACTCTTAACCCCATTCTACCAACTATGTTTACTTCCACAACATGATCACTATATCGTATCTACCACATATATATCTCTCACGACACCAACTCCATACATAATCAACTACCATCCTCTAATGCTGCTAGCTCCATAATATCATCAACTATCAAACCTAATACCAAGACACTCATAGACATCAAACGGAATGTTACATTCTACCACCCTTAAAAGGAACTTCGTCCTCGAAGTTTACTCACACTCGTAACCTCATCATCCAATCACAACACTAGCGAACTATTCTCACACTCCTAAACATCACGCTACTACATGCACGGTCATGACCTTTAATAAAATCACCCACAACACGAATCGATCTTTATTCTACATCAAGACTCAACTTCCGAATATATTACCATATGTACAACCATCAAAATCTGTTTTATCGCATCCTACTCCTCTTAAGACAAATGTTACGTCCTCGTAACTCACTAATACCAAACCTTATCAATACCTCATTACCCTCTTTACCACCACATGTCAAAGATAACCGTTTATAAACCAAACACTCACTATTCTTATATCCAAGGCTCCCGTACATAAACATTTCTCATTCCTCAACTCATTCGGCATAGCACCTAACCTATACCATAAACTCGTAGCAAATCACCATACCCACTCTTCATTATTACTGCCAAACAACATGCCTCTCTATGTAAGGCACTTATCTCCCAGAAGCATAACTCACGATCCGCACTCGTTACGTACACGCACACTAGATCCTCAAGTTCTTTCTTTCATTACCGCAAAACTCATACACAACTTAACATGACACTAATTCCCCCAACACCCTACACTCATTGTCTCAACAAAAGATTATGAACTACGCCGCTTTCGAGATCATTACAACACATGTTCCGCGAATCATTTTCCATTACCATGTCTCATCTGAAAACAAGATCAAAATTACTGTAACAACCTCTCACAACCGTGTCCCATCAACAGAATATCATTATACCATGACAACAACGAAAACATATTCAACTCTATTTCATATCATACTCTACCTCATTCCCAACTTAACCAGGTAAAGAAAACATCAATAAGCAAGACAACTGTCTACATGTTCAACCAAAACTCACAAAGAACAACAAAGAAACAAAATAACAATCTATGTATAATGGTATGCACTTTCGAAAACTCGTATCATAATCATCCCGCCTACTCCACCACAACCGGTGACGGCATCACAACACCGTCACCAACAGCCACACCGTAGTGCGAAAATACCCGCATCACAACACTAAATATCGTGCCCGGATCACCACCCGAGGCACCACAACCACATCGATAGACATCACAACTATATACAATTCCATAAATACTGACTCGGAAATAACCTTTCGGACAAGAAAACTTACTGAAATCCACTTTACTCAATCACAACGCAACATATTATATGAATAAATAGATAAGCATCTCATGAACATCATCTCTACCATTTCACGGAATACACATGTATTATTAATACACATAAAATTATAACTAGCCATGTCAATTAATCAAATTATTACCTTTTTGGATATCATTCAATTAAATTACCGTGTCCAACATATATATTACAGAACATTCATAAAACAACTTTATAATTATCACACCATACCACTTCTTGTGAGGTCAGAACCTCACACAAACATTTACACATATAATAGACCCGTAATCACAATCAACTAGTCAATCCTGACCACGTAAGTTACCACTCGATAAAGGTTACTTGTCGCCCGAGTTTAACTCATATGCCCCTCATAACATATTCCCCCATTCGTACAACTATCACTTCCTGCCAAATATAACCATACCTTTACTATTAAACTATTAGCATCCGCCTCATCTAACCACATCTTATACCCTCTCACAATCATACACAACATCAGGTCCCTACCAAATCAGCCTCTTTAGAATTGCTACCTTTCTAATATACCATCACTCTTAACCACTAGTGATAACACCACAATGCCACCACTGCTCGTATATCAAACCTCTTACACTCATATCAAAATAACACGGTTTTTCTCCTATCTTTGGTTATCATTCCAAATAACGAACATCAAACCCATCCACAAAATTACCTCAACATTATTCCCAATACTATCTTATTTGTGTTGTCATCCAACTCTCCACCAAATACCTCGTATCGTGCCAACACTCCACCAACTTCTTACTCCCTTAATTCCTCGAAACTCATTATCAATCATGTTGTCCTGAAACTCCTATATAACCTTCAGCTAACATCCTCGCGACGCTATCACACATTTCAATGATTCCTTACCTTTATATCACATAACTCCGGTGAATATTTTTCTCAGCTTACTTTTATCCTTCTTTTCTCTTTACACTCAATAATACCAATTAATAGTTCAACTCCTTATTCCTTCTAGCTAACTCTTTAGAAATCCAGTTACCCCTTCGTTACTCCAAAACTCAAATTCCATTATTTTCTACCGACATCATCTCACTCTTTCTTACCATGGATCTTCTCTTATTATGCTATCACTCACACTTGCCACTAATCTATCCATAGAATCAACGTTTAATGTTCAAACAATTCAATTGCATCTCCTTTTTACATCTCTAGAAATCAGAATTCATTTAATACCGTTAATTACCCAAGGAAATCACACTGTAGTTTCGTCTCTCGATAACACAAATTTCCAAACTCAGTCACTACATGCAAATCCACGTCGCGACATGTCTCATTAAGTTCGCTATATACCACTATTTCCAAACGACCTTTCATTACATATGTTCTTACTCAACACTATTTCTAGCCATCTCCCTCCATAATTTATTATACATCTCAGGTTGCTACTATCCACATCCTTTCTTTCAATCTTTTCATTCTCACGTTCCTTAAACTTACATCATGCCTTGCCCACATTCACTTACATTTTCATTACTCAACATACAATCATGTCACTCATATTGTCTCACACAGCATGCTCTATGCCTCAATTAAGTCTTACCAATCCCAACACATATAAATCATGTCCTCCCCACCGAACTCATACTCATCATAGGTGCCACTCTTTACACCACAAAATTGGGTAACTTACGCGTCAAGACCAACATACATGTAAAACAATGCATAAAGAAGCAAAAATGACGCCTTTGAATTAAACATAATATGCAACGAAGTCAAAAGATAAGCATATGACCCAAAGCAGGGGTCACTAGATCGAGTACAGGCCACTCGATCGAGTAAGGGACTTACTCGATCGAGTAGGTGAAGATCACAAGCACGTAAAACAAATCACCAGGGCTACTCGATCGAGTAACTGACGTACTCGATCGAGTCCCCCCCTACTCGATCGAGTACCAAGGCTACTCGATCGAGTACCCTATTTCTCAGCACTGTCCAGTTTTCGTAAAACAGTCATAACTCACTCATTTCTTGGTCGATTTGGGCGTGTGACCTATCGTTAGAATCGTAAAAGAACAAGCTATCACCTCCAATTGGAATCACATCAAAATCATTTATGAATCTCAAGTTATAACAGTTTAAAGACAACCTCTTTATAATCGAAAAACACAACTACTTGATTTTACTTCCAAACAACTTAAACAACAACCAAGCAAACAAAACCAGTTCAAAACTCATAAAATCAGTATTCATAATCATATGTTACTATTTTCAAAAGCCAAACAACAACATTCATCATGCACATAATTTATATAACTTGCCAAATTACATGTATCCATCATTATACTTTCATGCTTTACAATCAACCAACATATAATTCACGTCATCATCATCAATTCATGCAACATACTACTACATAGATACACACAGCACACAATATGCACATAACGATCCCGACACATATCCCATGGTGACCGGTTCAAAATTGTAGGGCAAGTTCGCGACTTTAGGACGTCTCCCAAGTCTTTGCATTAGCTCCTACAACCTTTACCCCGGGTTCATTTTAATTGACTCCCTATATTCGTTGGATTTATTGGTTACAGGTTTCAGGATCGTCGCTCTGATACCATTTGTAACACCCCCATACTCCAAGTGCCTTACCAGGACCACTCAGGTATGAAGACATTACCATCTCGGTTACCCGAGGCAATGATAATCAAACAACAATAACGAAACAACGTTTATTATAAATAGTTTAACGAATAGTTACAATCCATGAAACCAACTAAAAGTGCGATACATTATTCTCAAACGACTGTCTAACTGAAAAGTAAATAAACTAAGGCTACAGCGGAAGACTCCTATCATCATGTCGTGGCATCCCAGCTATCCCAGTACTCATCTCAATACCTGCTCAATATCTGCTCACCATCCCCGAATGGATCACCGCAGGTTTACAAAACAACACCGGGGTCAGTACTAATCACACAATCCATATAGATAACAATAATAAGGCAAACAGACAGCTGAACTGTCACACACACACACAACACCACCAACTCCCATCATCTCAATACTGACTGTCCACTGGACCAGCCCTGCCAGTGGGGGACCGCAGCCGTTCCCACCTAAGCCCCGCTCATCATACCGAGCGATAACCCTGTCCATTAATGTGCACATCCCCTTCCGTGGCGGGTTCCACGAAGGGCGAAACTAGGGCGTGAAGTCACTCCCGCAAGTGACCCCACTCAGCCGAGAACGCATCTCGAGAACCATCAACAACAATCACAACCACAAACACAAAGTATAATCATCATATCAAACAACCAAATACAATAAGCATCACCAATATCCCATTATGGGACTAATACTAAGTAGGAAATCCTACCGGAAAGCTGTGATCAGACGGTATCAACAATTTGAGTCAAAAAGCCTCTTCTACGAACCCTCCTCCTATCATATAACACATAGAGGCTACACATCACATACTACACACAAAACCCCCAATCTCTAAATTAGGGTTTAACCAAACTTAACAAAACATTATAAAAATTATATTAAAAGCTTACCCTCGACGCATGGAACTCAACGGTATAAACAACGACAAGAACTGACCGTCTGAACTCCGGGAATTGCTAAGAATGCGATTAGGAAGATGAACTGGTTGCTTTCTCTCTTAAACAGGGTTTTAGGTTTTGTAAAAGTGATTTAGAACAATGACGACGATGCTTAAATACCTTAATCGCATAATTAACAAAACCCGAGAAAACTTCCCAGTAAACCTAGGCTACTCGATCGAGTACCCAAGGATACTCGATCGAGTACCCCCTACTCGATCGAGTGCTGACTACTCGATCGAGTACCCAACAGGTCAGAAACTATTTTATTTCGCAACTTACCCTTACTCGACAGAGTAAGGCCTACTCGATAGAGTACCCCAAGACTTATAAATACGGAGTATTACAGATCTGCGGTCCAGCCTATAGGAGTCTTAGAGGACATTCCTGTGCAAATAGGAAAGTGTTTTTTCCCAGTTGACTTCGTTGTACTAGATATACCCGAGGATGCTCACATTCCTATCATTTTGGGTAGACCATTTCTGCACGCTGCTGGTACAGTTATAGATGTTGGCTCAGGGACATTGACCTTTAAAGTAGGGAAACAGTCCATTATTTTTGCCCAGACCGTTAAGAAGAAAGATCCTATGTGGCCAGTCACTTGTAATACGATTTCTGAGAAGAAATCTTATTTTGTGCTTTCTGATATGCCTGCCCCTATGCCTATTACTGCCATAACACCTCCGCCCCAGTGTGGGAGCAAATTGGAGGAAGATTCTTCTATTTTAGATATTGCAGGAAATGGTTTGGGGAAGGAAGAGCCGTTCATTGCTCCAGCTATGAAGGAGCCAATCGTTCAAAGAGGCGGTCTAGGATGTCTTAGCTATGGTACATATGAGGAGTCTGATGAAGAGCCAGTCAAGGTGACGGAGTCCGATTTGGATTTTGATGAGCCAGACGAGGTCATTGATTGGGAAGATGTTAGAGACGTTGATCCGTTGAGTTCTGCGGATATTGGAATTGACAGGAGTGCAGCTGAGGAGATGAGCACTGTAGAGGCTACCTCTTTTAGCCAGAAGCCGAGCAAGTGGGCCATTCCGTGGCCATTCTTGATCAACTATTAGTTGATTAAGACTTTTTAAACAAAATTTTATTGCTTTTGTTAGACCTTTCCTTTTATTGCTTTGGTTTGCGCGAGACTTCGCTTTTATAAGTTTGCTTATGATTTCAGGACTTTAGACTTTACATTTGGGTTTTTGCGCAATTTTGGGCGCGTTATTATGTCTAATTGCAAGTTCATAAACCATATTAGCTCAATTTATTGAGTTAATACGAAGAAATCAGAAACTTACAAAGAAAGGTTTCTCGTCGACCGCCATCTTGGTCGATCGACTGAGCCGCGACACCAGGAGCTTCTGACCACTGTCACCCCGGTCGATCGACTGGCTATTATGGTCGATCGACCGCCTTCCGCTGCTGTACCTGTTCACGACCATTCCTCTATTATGGTCGATTTGCGGAGTTGAGGGAGTCTTTTCTCCACTTTATTCTCCGATTTATTTCTGTTTTCTCCCGTTTCCTTATTTTGCACATCATTTTGCGTTTCATAAATTATTTTCTCGGAATTATGCGCGGTACTTTTGTCTCTTTTCAGGTACCTATGGTAGCACTGCTGGCTACTGAAACCTCCTAGCTCACGTTAGTTTAGGGAGGTTTCTTTTTGCTGCGCTTAAAGTCTTGTGAGTTTCCAAGTCCTCTTCATGTCTTATTTAGTTAATTAATCGCAAATTCCCGTTTCCCTTTTATTTCATTACATGATTTTGCACAATGGGGACATTGTGTGATTTGGTTCGGGGAAGGGTTTTGCGTTGCATTCACATGTTTTATTCCATTTCTGTTTCACGTTTATTGCACTTCAGTTTGCATTTGTTATTTCATTTCATATATATATACAAAAATTCAAAAAAAAATTGAAAATTTTTAAAAATTCAAAAAATTTCACGTTTATTTTAGCATGTAGGTCGAGTCGGAACGGTAGTATTTCAATGATGACATTGCATTTTCATCTGTTTATGCCTAAGCCTTGCTAAATTGACTTGTTATTAGTAGAATCATATATACATAGTCTACGAGTTTTCGTTAAATATCTTTCTGAATCCTGAGACTTGACTTAGATTTATGGCAAACTACTTATATTTCTGAGGTTTAGAGCTTATAACTGGTGTCATTCATGGCCAGTTTATCTAGGATTGTGAATAGTTACTCCTTGTAAGACATGTTACATCAATATGCATAAATATGAACTTAATCTGCTTAATACCTGTATGCATTCGGGTTCGTGGTTAGTTGACACATGTGGAAGAGGTCGCCCCTTATTCATTTTGCCCATAAGCTCCACACTGCCAAAAATAGCCTTTTTGTCCCGTTACTACATCCTACATTTAGCCTGCCCTTGTCAAGCTAGTAGTTTATGTTCTCGGGATTGTTATTTCGTTTTTGGTAACCAATGCTCATTTTGAGATGATGACTGGGAAGATGAAAAGAACAAGAAAAGAGAAAAAGAATTGAAAAAGTTGAAAGAAAAAAACAGGAATTCGAAAAGAAGACTCAGTCGGTCGACCGTCCCACTTGGTCGATCGACTGCTTGCTGCAGTAGCGAAAGAAGAAAAATCAAAATTGCATAATTCAAGGTCTTGTTAAATGGCGATTTTTGCTCCCATCCTATATTTGTATCTTATGGGGAGTTGACTATTTATGGAGTTTGTGAGTTTTGTGCTTACTATTAGCACCGTTTCGATTGAAATCTTGAGCAAGAAGTTGGATGTTGTTATAATTTGGTTCCCTTAGTTACTAGCTTGGGTTTTAACTCTGTTTTTATCCAAATTTATCTTAGCCCCTTCCTGGCCATAGCCTCACATATCCATATTTACCTCGGCATGTGTCATGGTCATTTGTTTGGTTGGAATGCATATGTATGGTTGTAGAGATTATTTTCATATTAGATTGCAGGCATGTTCTTATAGGTCGTACTTAGGTGAGTGTCACTACAAAATGAATTCTTTCTGTCTTTTACATATATTCACTTGTGCTTATGTGTGATATGAGCGACCCGTGAGAGTCCATGATGATAAATCTCTATAGTTGACGGTTCAGCAGTTTTTGACGACTTCATAACTCGTTTGCATGATTCATATTGCTAATTGATTGTCAGTTGTTGCATTAAATTGGTTTAGGCTTTACAGGTTGCATTTCGCTCTGAGATTAAACTCGTTCCATTAGGTTTTAGGATCGAGTCTAGTTCTTGCTTGGGGACAAGCAAGGGTTTGGTTTGGGGAAGTTTGATGCGTGTCCTAAATATGTTGTTTTACATCCTATTTTACACGCATTTCAGAGCTCATTTGTGTAGTTTAAGCTACTATTTTCCCTATTTCCGTCTACTTTTGTGTTTTTGTATAATATTGCATAAATGTGAAGAATTTAGCGGAAATCAAGCCGAATCTGTCCCCGAGTACTTGGCATATTAGTTGACATGAAGTATTTACTTGGGAAGCGAACTTGGTGCGCGTATCGAGGCCCGAAAGACGAATTCACGAAGCTTTTGGAGCCAAGTACCTGTTGAAGTGGTCGATAGACTGGTGCTTTCAGTCGATCGACCAGAGCACGACTACCAGAAGTTACTGTTCAGAGCAGTTCAGTCGATCGACCGGTCCTATTGGTCGATCGACCAAACCGTTAATCTGACGCAAGTTAAAAGGACGAGAATTAGAAAGCCCAATGTAATTAGGTTTTAGGAATAATAAGTCACGTTATATTCATATATAACGTAACCTGATGTTTTTGAGGAGATCATCAAGTCTTTCATCATCGAATTTTTAGGGAAATAATTAGGGTTCAATAATAAGATTAGCATTAGCACTCATAATCATTCAATACAATTTACTTTCGTTCGTGCTTTTGGATTCTTTTTCTTGCTTTCAATTGGTAATTTTAATTCTATAATTTCAGTTTACTTTTATTTCATTCTTAGGTTAGAATTGCTAGTTCAGATTTCCCAAAAGCCGAAATTATCGTTTTATGTTATTTACTTGTTTAGTTAATTCAATTATGCATTCAAAAATTTTATTTGATAATCTTATCGTTGTTTTTATCGTAGTCATGAGTAGCTAAACCCTTCGTGCTAAGATATAGGGGATCTGTAGTGTAGGCGGCGTAAAATAGGAAGGCTGAAATCGCGCCATGGTCGATCGACTGACTCCCGTGAGATTAACTTCGTTTTAATTAATTTAATTGCTATATTTGACGAATCGAGTGCACGCGACTAGTTGAATGCTTAGGAATTGACCGACCCGATAAGATCGAAAGATAGGGGAGGGAGATAGACTACTTAATTAAGACGACTAAATTAATAAGATCGAGAGATAAGTTAATTTAGACTTTTAAATCACTTTTCAGGACGAGAGTTAGTATTAGTGATATTAGGGACCCGTAGCTAGATCGAAAGATGCTACCTGTTAAGAATGGACCGAGAGGACTTCTTATTTTCCCGTCTCACGTGATTGACTCAGACTTACCTAGGATACTGCCGCCGAAATTACAGTGAACCGACCATCTTAGCATGCTTTTAATATTTGATTTCATCTAGTTCTTTTATCATTCATTTATTTACTTTAGTTATAGAACTATTCAAAACAAACCCCCACTCATTTGTTACTTTAGACTAAAATCAAACAACTATTAATTGCATCGCCTCTCCGTGGTTCGACCCTAACTGCCGCTATCTATAGTAGTAGTTTGGAAATTATAAATTTATCTTTGGTACTCTACGACGGTATCATAATGCTTCACATATTGGCCATTGACTTTGAACCTGTTTCCCTCGGAACTTTCTAATTCAACGGACCCAAATTTGGTGACACCGATCACTGTATAAGGGCCACTCCACCTGAACTTCAGCTTACCAGGAAACAAGCGCAGTCGGGCATTACAAAGCAACACTTTCTGCCCGACATGAAATTCTCGAGGTATGATCCGTTTGTCATGCCATCTCTTCGTCTTCTCTTTGTAGATGCGTGAGCTATCATAGGCATTAAGCCTAAACTCCTCCAGTTCATATAGCTGCAATAAACGGTTCTGACCACATAACTTAGGATCAAAGTTTAGTTCACGTATAGCTCACCAAGCCTTACACTCTAACTTAACAGGTAAATGACAGGACTTCCCATAAACCAACCGATATTGTGATGCATCAATCGGTTTTTTAAAGGCAGTCCGATAAGCCCATAATGTGTCATCCAGTTTAAGACTCCAATCCTTCCGTGATTTAGAAACTACCTTAGCTAAAATATCTTTTATCTCCCTGTTAGAGACCTCAACTTGCCCACTAGTTTGGGGATGATACCCCAAACCGCGACGGTGTTGGACACCGACTTTAGACAATATAGAAGTAAGTTTCTTTTCTTTAAAATGTATTCCCCCATCACTAATGACGACCCTAGGGACACCCCACTTAGACACATAATCTACGGCTACCAAAATATACCTGTTTCCTTTTCTAGACGGGAAGGGTCCTTGGAATTCAATGCCCCAGACATCAAAAACCTCGACCTCTAAAATGCCATTTTGTGGCATCTCATGTCTCTTAGAAATATTCCTAGAGCGTTGGCAAGCATCACAAGCTGAAACAAACATTTTAGCATCGGCAAATAAAGTAGGCCAGTAAAAACCAGACTGAAGTACCTTAGCCACGGTGCGCGACGGACCGTGGTGACCACCATAAGAGGATGAATGGCAGCCCTCCAAGATTGCTCTGGTCTCCCACTGCGGAATACACTGTCTGTAGAGACCGTCTGCACACTCCTTAAATAAATAAGGATCATCCCAGAAGTACTGCTTAGCGTTATAGAGAAAACGCTTCTTCTTGCTGATAAGAAAGGTCGGGTGGCAGCTCACCACTGACAACATAGTTAGCCAAATCTGCATACCATGGATCATGGTTAGTATTAGAAGATAAAACAGCAAATAAGGAGTCATCGGGAAAAGAGTCATCAATGGGTAAAGAATCCTCTCCCTCCTGCTGCGATAGTCGCGACAGATGATCAGCTACTACGTTCTCTGCACCCTTCTTATCTTTGATCTGTAAATCAACTTCCTGGAGAAGGAGTATCCACCTCAGCAATCGTGGTTTAGCTTCCTTCTTAGCAAGAAGGTGTCTCAGCGCTGCACGGTCAGTAAATACAGTAACTTCTGACCCTATCAGATAAGAACGAAATTTCTCCAGCGCATAAACCATAGCTAACAGTTCCTTCTCAGTAGTGGTGAACTTCACTTGAGCCTCATCCAGAGTTCGGCTCGCATAGTATATTGCATTCAAGGCTTTGTCTTTCCACTGGCCTAACACCGCTCCTAGTGCATAATCACTAGCATCGCATATAATCTCAAACGGCAAGTCCCAGTTGGGAGGCTGTATAATCGGTGCTGAAATCAAGGCCTGCTTTAACCTGTTAAAAGCAGAAAGACACTCATCAGTAAATGCAAAGGGGGCATCCTTAAGCAACAGCTGTGTAAGCGGTTTAGCAATCTTTGAAAAATCCTTGATGAACCGGCGATAAAAACCGGCATGACCAAGGAAACTCCTCACTCCTTTAAGATTAACAGGAGGAGGCAATTACTGAATCACTTGCACCTTTGCTTTATCAACCTCAATGCCCCTGTCAGAAACTAAGTGCCCTAAGACAACTCCCTCGTTGACCATAAAGTGGCACTTCTCCCAATTAAGCACAAGATTAACCTCAATGCAGCGCTGGAACACTTTATCAAGGTTAGACAGACAATTAGCAAAACCACTTCCATAGACACTAAAATCGTCCATAAAGACTTCCATAATAGACTCTATGTACTCTGAAAATATCCCTATCATGCACCTCTGAAAGGTGACAGGGGCATTACATATACCAAAAGGCATCCTGCGATAAGCAAAAACACCATGAGGACAAGTAAAAGTAGCCTTTTCCTGATCGTCTGGATGAATAGGGATCTGAAAGAACCCGAGTATCCATCTAGATAACAGAAAAACTTATGAGAAGCTAACCTTTCTACCATCTGATCAATGAAAGGAAGGGGAAAGTGATCTTTCTTTTAGGCAGCATTTAGCTGTCTGTAGTCTATGCACATCCGCTAACCAGTCACTACTCTAGTAGGTATCAATTCGTTCTTATCATTCTTGACCATAGTAGTCCCTCCTTTCTTTGGAACTACCTAAACTGAACTCACCCACTTAGAATGACCAATAGAATAGATAATACCTGCATCAAGTAGCTTCATTACGCCAGCCATCACAATGTCCTGCATCTTCTGGTTCAGACGGCGCTGACCCTGTCTGCAAGGCTTGTGATCCTCCTCAAGCTCAATTCTCTGCATAAAAATATCAGGACTGATACCCTTAATGTCATCTAATGAATAACCCATGGCCTCCCTGTTTTTATTAAGAACAGCTAACAAAGCAGTCAGCTGATCATCATCCAATTTAGCGCTAACAATGACTGGATATTTCTCCGTATCATCTAAAAATGCATATTTAAGATGAGAAGGAAGAGGCTTACGCTCAGGTACCTTTACCTCTATGGCGCGAAGAGTATTTATCATTTGTTCCACTCTCTCTCCCTCAGCGTCTGTAAGTTCACGCTCATCTAATGCAGCTTCTAGCAAATCCAACACGACATCATTGTTCTCTGGGTTATCTGCACATTCATCTAAAAGCATCAAAGCCTCTAGTGGATCCTTTAGAAAGGAATCCGACCAGAGCTCATAAACAGACTCGTCAACAATATCAACTGAATAACAAGTATCCTCTATCATTGGCCGAGCAAGTGTACCAGGCAAACTAAAAGTGATCGCATCATCCCCTACTACAAGAGTCAAACACCCTTGTTTGACATCAATAATGGCCCCAGTTGTACATAAGAATGGTCTTCCTAGTATAATTGGGGTCCGGGTATCCTGAGCTATGTCTAAAAAGATGAAATCTACTGGTATAAAGATTTTGCCTACTTTAACAGGCACGTCCTCTTAGATACCCAAGGGTCGTCTAACAGATCTATCAGCCATCTGTAAGGTGATATTAGTCATTTTAAGGTGACCCATATTAAGTTTCTTGTAGACAAAAAGAGGCATGACACTGACACTGGCTCCCAAAACACTGAGAGCCTTATCTATCACTTTGTTTCCTGTGGTACATGTAATAGAGAAACTACCCGGGTCTTTCATTTTTGGTGGAGCTTTATTGAGAAGTAAATTACTAGACTCTTCCATAAAAGCAACAGTCTCGAATTCACTAAGCTCTCTCTTACGCGTCAAAATGTCTTTTATAAATTTTGCGTAAGTAGGTACCTGGGTAATAAGTTCAGTAAAGGGGACGGTTACCTGAAGGTTCTTGACCACGTCCACGAACTTATCGTACTGTCGCCCGACCTTAGCATCTTTCAGGCGTCCCGGATGAGGAACCTTGGTAGCAATAAGCGGACCTGCGACCTTCTCTTTACCTTTATCAGAACGTGACATCTCCGCAGCAGGGGAAGATGACACGGTAGCGGAATTAGGCTTTGAAATAGAACTTCCGCTGGCACAGGCATTCGATCGAGCATTGTTTCCACTCGATCGAACACTTTCTTCAGGAAAAGTACTCGATCGAGGAATGCATACCTCTCGATCGAGTTCATCGATTTCAGCACATTTCGATCGAGGGCCTGAATCACTCGATCGAACATTTTTGTTGGGCAAATTACTCAATCGAGAAGAGTAATCTCCTCGATCGAATTCGTCAGTTTGAGCTTCTCTCGATCGAACAATGGGAGTATTCGATCGAGTACCCTTGGAGGAAATATCACTCGATCGAACAGAAGTAGTACTCGATCGAGCTACTTGACGATGCTCAGTATGGACAACGTTACTTAACTCCTCCAAAACAATTTCTAAGATTTCATCAGCAGTTACAACGTCATCTTTCGGTATTTTCGGTCCATCATATGTAAGACCGCTTTGGAGATTTATGGCATTGATCGGGCCACATTGAGGTAGGTGATTCACTTGACTCTGCGCGGATGCAAGACGCGCAACTTGGTCCTGCAGCTCTTCTATAGCGTTGTCGTCTTTGTCGGTCTTCCTTTTAAGCTGAAGTGTTAAATTCAACACCATGGACTTCAACTCTGCAAGTTCTCCAATTGTAGAGGGTGAATCAACTTGTAGTGGCATTTGTTTAGAAGGACTAGAGGCACTTGTCATGGTCAAGTCTACATGTAGTCTAGAGAACGGCACTCCTTGCTTGAATTGTCTATAAACACGGACTAGCTCCACATCAGCCATACAAGTAATAGGGTCGTGTCCCTCTGTACCGCATCTACCACAAACTACCCCTTGCTCAGTTATGGCATAAACTTGTTCATGCACACCTGAAGTTTGTAAAATCTCCAAATTCTTTAACCTTCCACTGAAGCTTCCCAATTCAGCTACCACAAATTCATTTTCTCGCCTACCTCCTCTGAGATTTCCATATTCAGCTACGTGAATAGCCATTTCTTCAATAAGATGTCATCCTTTATCATCTTCAACATTTTTATGGAACCTCCCTTTGGCCGCGTTGTCTAGTATGGCTCTCTGGTCAGGATATAACCCATTGTAGAATTGGGTACATAGGAACCAACGTTTGAAGCCATGATGAGGCACAAAACGAGCAAGTCTCTTGAACCTAGTCCAAGTCCCATTCAGATCTTCAGTAGGCAATTGCTCAAATGCAGTTATTTGGCTTCTCAGCGCATTAGTGCGCTGTGGGGGGAAATACCGTCTTTAGAAGGCTAAAGCAAGGGAATTCCAGTCAATAACACCGGCAGCTTCCCTGTCCAAATCTCTCAACCATTCCCGGGCATCATCAGTCAAAGAAAAGGGGAAAAGAACTCCCTTAACCCTATCCTGTGTCACCCCAGCAGCTAAAGGAATGGTGGATCAGTACTCTGTAAACAACTATATAGGCTTACATGGATCTTCACCAGGTAATCCCTTGTGTAGATACCTCATTTCTACACCTCCCGTAAACCACCCGGTGATGATTGGGCCGCATGTTTGGTACGCGGAACGATTTGTGACAGTTCGTAAGTTTATCGTCAGGTGATCACTCAAACACTTGTGTCTACCTCTAAATTGTCATCTACGTGCCGATACGGTCATTTTGGCAGTAATTAGAGTACATTTGGAGTCCGGGTCAAAAACCGTCTTCATTTTCTAAAACCGAGTCAGGATGTTCTGGAATGTTCCGGATATTTCTATTCCATATTTTGCAATCTTTTAATCTTTGGTAAAGAATTTTCCGTAATATTCACACAAAATATTAAGGAAAACAAGATTAATCCGCATAACCAAAACACGGAAATCTTTCTTCCGCAGGAGGAAACCACTTGGGAAAGGACGCAGCAAGTGCTGCGCCTCTTCCAAGAGACGTAGTGCCTGCTGCGCCTCTTCCCAAGTCCTTTTTTGCGTATTTTTCGTATCTTTTCATATCTTTTCGAGATTCACTTCCAAAGTTTCTCCGAAAACCCTAATTTCCTCCATGTGATTAGTATAAATAGAGACCTTCGGTCTCACATATTTCTCACGCGAGTGTCCGCCCTTCTCTTCTCCCTTTGTATTTTAGACCACGTTCTTACTTTTTGGCGTCTACGTTCTTGAACTTTCGACCACTTAAGCTCGGATCCTTCTGAGTACCAGCCTCGTTTTGCATGACCGACCAATTTGACCAACTCCACCATAATTAACTTTAATCAATCTTATTCGTTTTCCTCTTACGAGGGCACTTTTGTCTACATGCGAGTCGAGCATCACTAAACGTATACTTAGTTCATCTCGTCTCGTCAAACATGTAAGTCTGAGGGTGTAAATCCCTATTTTATTATTGTTCTTTATTTTTTGCATCATATTGTAAGATTTATGTCGAAAGCACACTTAAAACCGATTTCTAAAACCTTGTTTAAAACCCTTTTTATGGATTATCGGAAGACAACCGTCGAGAAAGGACGCAGCAACTACTGTGCCTCTTTGAAGGGACGTAGTATCTGCTGCGCCTCTTCGTGAGGCTACCGCAGTTCCTGCTTCCTTTCTTCTTCCTTCGTCTTTTGTCAATTCGTTTGTTTTTATTTTCTTTCGTTTGTTCTTTGATTATTTGATATAATAATTTAAGCATAATAATTCTAACATTTAATATATTATTCATCATCATTAGTATTGAATTCGTCATTAAATCCCGACTTGAATCCCTTATAACCAATATTTGCGGGTTTTCGTCATTAAAGGCAATCCGGGTTTTAGAGATTCGATTTATTAATATTGAGCCTCTGGAATTCGATCTTTGATATATTCCCGTCTTTTATTTACCATATCCATCATTAATTCATCATTAACAACTTGTTTAACCCAATTAATTCGTTAATTAACCTTTTAATCTTGTAATTAACTCGTATCGTTTAATTCCATTCTTGTTCATGCTTTGTCACCCCAATCATATGTAAATAATCTGTTAATCACTTTCATCCAAGTCAAATAATATAATCAAGCATTAAATTTACCAATGAGCATTAACGAGTTGCGGTTCCGGCTTCACAGCCAGAACTCAACCAGAGAAAGACGCAAAGAATCGCTGCGCCTCTTCAAAGGACGCGGCTCTTGCGCTTTTCCGATTGATTTCGTCCCCGAACTCCGTTTTGCCTTGACCTAGTTTAATTACATATTTAATCTACTATTATTCGTATTATCACTAATTTCTGTTTGTTAATTTATTCATTCTTTCTTTTCCCAAATTATCCGTTTTAGATGTATTTTTGACATAAATCAATTAATCCAATGTAATTGTTGTAATTTTCTTTATTGTATTTTTATTGTATTTCTTTTATCGTAGTGCTTGTATGCTCTCACATGTAATCGATCTTAAATTTCTACTTCGACTCAATTGTATGTTAAATTACGTGTTAACGGACTTAGTTAATTCTCACATGCTAGGATTAAAATAATGGATGTTGCATTGCATGCATATAAATTGACAATACATCGAGTATAGACAATTTTCCCTAATCATTAGTAGAGGCCGCTATCGAGGTGGGCGGGATTAGGTGTTCGATTAAAAGAGCTTCCTAATACGTACCCTCACCCCTTACTCCAGATCTCTGTGAACATCCATGTTCATTGGCATCCACGAGAGTCATTCTAGACATAGAATGCTAAGGGTAACGAGTTCTTGGTGTTCATGTCACTACTTTGTGTCTTGACATGATACGAGGTATTCGAACGGTTTCCAATTTTCCACAATAAATTGGTGGCGACTCCACAAATGCAAACGCTTGTTCCCAAGCGCCCCCGTGGCCCGCGTCCACACCTTGAAAAGATTTCTCTCAACCAACTGTATATAAGATGGGTGAATTCCAAAGGTCCCTGCGTCTGTAGTAGGAAGCAAGAAACCTTTAGGCAGAGAATCCACCGTAGGTTCTGAATGACTGGCGATATCGGCATCTCAGCGAGTAGAGTCTACAGAAGGGCTGGTATGACAATGTTCTCCTCTAGAATAGATTCCCTGCAACACTAATAAAGCACTAGGAAGAATATGAGATCAGTCTCAAGGAATAAATTCCTTGAGACGAGAGACAGACTTAAAATAGGCAACAAAATTACGCCACCTCCCCGGCAACGGCGCCAAAATTTGATACCATCGTTTTAGTATAAAAAATAAATACCTAAGTACTACTAATAGAAGTCAGCGGTAAGTAGGGTCGATCTCAACAAGGAGATAGGAAAATGTCTAATAAACTAAGTCCATCTGAGTCACTATTTCTTGGGGGTTTTTAACGGTTGCTCTAATCTAAGGAGATCAAAGGAAAGAAGTAAAGTAGAGGAAAGCAAAGAAGAAAGTTGATAACAATCAAGCAGAGGGAAAATGGCTAAGACAGTCGGTTCACCATGATTCTTATGAAACGTAGTCTAGAGTCTCAGGTCAATGAAAGTTCGATCTAGAGGGTAGTGAAAAGGTCCTTCCGATCCGCTATTCGCCCTAAGACAATTCTAACTTAACTTCCGCCCTCATTAGAATGCCCTAATGTTCACTGAAGGTCTTACCTTTTCCAATCTTCCGATCCAGGTCAAGGTGTACCGAGATTAATTATCTAATTGCGTCGACTCAAGTAGACAAGAATAATTATATGCAGTGATTAACAACATAGATCTAATTCGCATCAAACTCTAATCACCTATTCATAATTTCCTTAAAATCATGGCTCCCCTATATCTTAGCAAAAGAGGATTAGCTATGCATAATTATTGAGCTAACAACAACCATACATAAACTATAGAAATTCAACATAATAAAAGTATCAAAAAGAGAATAACAACAAGAGAGATTAATGGGAAAAAGGCAATAGAACAAAGTAATTAATTAAAGATTAAGAATAGAGTAAAGAATACCAATTACAAGGAGGAAAATAATCCAAGATTAGGGTTCCAAGTGCAAAGTTCTAAGAGAGAAATAATAGGTAGTGTAGTCGAAGGAAAGCGAGAGGAGACAAGAGTTATGACTGCCGTCATACTTATTTATCCTAATTACAAAAAGGAAATCTCGAAAATTAACTCAAGATCCGCATAAAACACCTAGGATCTTGATCGAGTGAAATGAAACCACTCAATCGAGAGGAAAACTTGACAAACCATTCGATCGAGAAAGCAGAGCGTTCGATCGAAGACTTCAGAGGGTAGCTATCTCGATCGAGTAAAGGCATCACTCGATCGAGTGATTCTTGGAGGATAAAGCATTCGATCGACCATTATGAGTAGCAAAATGGGTCGATCGAGCTATATAAGCACGGGTGGACTCATTGACACCTTCCGAGGTCACTTCACGCATCTCTAAGTGACAGATCCCAAGCTCCGACTCCTTGTTCTCCAAAATGCATGAGATTAGGACAAGTTCAGGCATGATTTTGATCCTTTCTGGTTCATACCTGCAATTAATACAAGACAAACCAAAATAGACTATTCGAGGGCATTTGTAGCTAGATGCCACATAAATAACAAAGAAATACGTGTAAAAATGAGGTAAAAACCTTATATAAAATACACGCATCAGATCTCTCGATGTGAGACTAACCCCTAAAATAAGGTTGATTAAGCTCTCACCTAATTAACCCACCCTTGATTTTAGCATGTGATTCTTAATTACTTGTCAAGCTCTCACCCAACAAGTAGAAAGATAGATTAAATGCTCAAATTCTCACCTAAGCATTCTCACAAACACCTTGTGTGCATGATAAAATGAACAAGCATATATTCAATAATTTCACTCTTCAAATGTCTTAATCCTCCCCTATAATCCTACAAGAGTTTCCCTCCATCCTAGCAAGGCACTACTCACACATACTTGCAATAACAAACACAAAAGATGAAGACTTTGGCATGAAACAAATATAGAACATCATGTTTATAAGATAAACTAAGCAAGCAACTTGAAATGTAAACAATTGAAAAATGAACAATAATAAGAAAGGAATTATACCAAATTGAAGACAAAGTTGCAATCTTGGATTAAATAGAAGAATAATCTTCACCAATCTTCAATTTACAACCCAATACTAAATGTAAACAATTGAGAACAACTAATTCTAAGCTAATTTATGAAGTAATTAAGGTTTGATTAAGGAAAAGTTAAAGCTTGCTTAAGAGAGTTTTCATAAGATTAAGGAATTAATTTCAAGTCTAGGGTTGTGTGTACAAATGATTAAGGGAGGTGGTATATAGTTTACACGGAATTAGGTTGGAAGTTACAAACAAGGTTAAAATGCGGAAGGAGAGTCCCAGCCGGTGGACCGGCCGCCGATGGACCGGCCGCCGGTGGATCGGCCGCCGATGGTCTGACCGACTGGGAGTTCTCTGTAAGAAATTGATGGAGAATTAAGTCATCACGTGTGCTTGGCCGGTGGACCGACTGCCAGTGGTCCACTGGCTGGGAGTCCTCTTGACTTTTCCTCCCTTCCTTTGGCCTCATCCTTCATCATGCACTCCCAGCCAGAAGATCGGCTGCTAGTGGCTTGCCCGGCTGGGAGTTCTATGAAACATTGCTAAAAAACTTCATTCTTCTTGTACTCCGAGCCAGCTGACCGGCTGCCGGTGGCCTGCCTGGCTGGGAGTTCGCTGTAAGTTCCTTCCTTTTCTTCCTTGGCTAAGGGTTGGGGGAGTCCCAGCTGGCTAACCAGCTGCCGGCCTACCGACTTGGAACTCTTCTCAGCTTTCCTTCCTCCTTTCTTCATGCTTAGCTTATCGAACCATCTTTCATGCTCCGATTCCTCTATTTAAGCCCCAAATCCTGCAAGACGGACACAAAATCATAGTCTAGGGAATCGGGTACAAAAGGCAAGGTAAGATGTACAAAATCGACTCAAACGGTCAGAATGCATGAAAATAAAGAGGAGAAATGGTGTAAATGAATCATATATCAATGGTAACATACGTTATTTGGCCTAAAAAATGACTAAGTTACCCTTATACCCAACTACCTATTTACATGTTTGCCATCAAATGGTCCACTTACCCACTTACTCAATGTTTAATTACACAATATATTATTCTTGTGGCCCCATTCAAAGCTTCCAACTTTACCCCTCACTTTTCCACCTTTTCTTAAATAGCCCCTTTTCCTTATGTTACTATTTGTCTGGATCGAAGGGAGTAGTGCTTATTAATAATGTTATTGGTTTAGTATTGAAACGGAAAGTTTTGTAACTTCAAATGATTTAATTTGAAACCAAAACCATTTTACCTTTATACAAAGTTTATATGAGTTATTAGATTTCAAGGAAATGGTTTGATTATTTGGAAATGGAGTTCTACATTTGTTCTATACCGGTTTTGGTTGAGGGGTAGGTTTTTCCTAATAAGGGAGCTTCTATACAGAGCTTTTGGTGGGGGTTAGTTGATCGAGACCCCGTCCTCTTATCTTCCTCTTTGGGGTTTGCCCTTAGAGGGGTGTGCACATGTATTTTAGTTATTATAGAGACAAAAAAAAATGAGTAGCAAATTTAGTATCTAATTTAAGTTTGCAGCTACGGAATTACGTTGGTAGCTAAAGTTATAGAGACAAAACAAAGTGAGTAGCAAATTTAGTATCTAATTTAAGTTTTCAGTTACAGAAATACGTTGGTATCTAAAGTTAATTTTCATTTTCAAGTATTTTTTATATTTCATATAAAATGTATACCAATGTGGATTATACTTTTGAATTATTATTATTATAATCTAAATTATGACTATTTTGAAAAAAGTAACTTATAACTCACATACGTAACAATGACTTTTACATTAAGTAAATATTCATCACCCAAATAGTCATTAATCCTCCTTTGCCTCAATGGTTAGAATGTGAGTTACAGAGTTGGAGGTCATGGGTTCGATTCCTCTTAACAACAAAAATTTCCAATGCCTCTACAAGAGGTAGTGCATGGACATACATGCATGTTCGGCGAGCGGCGGTTCAGTGCGGGGGCCTAGCTAGGGTGTCATGGCATATAGGGCCCACACTTATTATGTCGTAGCCACTTTAGATACTAACATGTTGGTCGCTAATTTAGAAACAGCTAAATTTGTCGGTCACTAGTTTAGCTACTATACAATTTGTGGACTCTATTGTAGCTACTTCAACTTTGGTCTCTATTATTGTCGCAAAAGTAGCTACTTCACATTTGGTAGCTAATAATTTGTAGCCAATTCCGTAGCAAATTTAGCTACAAGGCTTTTAGCTATGGACCATATTCCGTTGAAAATTCCATCTCTATTTGTAATTAGCTACCGAAATCAAGTGATTTGCTACTGAAATATCTGTAGCTAATTGACTTTTACCTTGTAGTAAATGGAGGCCCGGTGCGCCACAAAAAAAATGAGGCCCCAAATATGAATGTATATGTGTAGTACACGTCGAGGTTTGTATTGAATTTTATAAGTAAGGCTTATAAATTCGGTGGCCAAAACTAGAGGTCCAGTTCCGCCGCCCGTGGTCACCCGGGGTATTAGACGCCCCTACTCACTAGGGATTCTAGGACAGTTTAGTACATGATTCGGTGAACCTCGTCTTATCCGACTAGGGCGAGTGGATCCATTTTATACGACCTCTATCCAAGTGTATACCGATGTTGGAAACTGATGAAAAGAAAGGCTTTCTTATGAGTTGGAATTGTCTTGAAAGATTATGGACTTGAATTATTTGGAACACTAGTGTTATACCTTATTCTTAACCATTTGAAATTATTTGTGCTTCATCAATTGTCAATGATATTATTTATTTTGTTATTAATCTTTTGAAACACTTATGTTATACCTTATTTTAAATATGTCTTTTAAATTATGGTTTTGTAATTCATTTATTCTTTTATTTCGGATTGTTTACCTTACTCAACATTATTGTTGACCCTCTATTTTCTTGTTTTGTCCTTCTTTGGACCTGCGGTGATCACAAATTCGTGTGAGCAGATCGTGTGACACGTACTTGTGGAAAGTAGACACGGGAATTCTGGGGAGAGCGCGCTCACACGGAATATTTGGAGTTTAATCTCTAAAACATTAAATATATTTTGGACTTTTAAACTTTTATTTGCTTCCGCTAAAACTTGTAATGTTGTAATCGGATTTATTTCTTTGGTTTTATCTCAACTTGACATTTACCCTTTTTTATGTCATCGTACTATTACCACATTTGGTTACATTGTGACACACCCATGATCCTATGTTATAGAAAGATGTGATCTTTAAACTAAGAGGATGTTGGGGGTGTTACCGTAGTACATATTTTACTCAATTCCGACTTTTTGCGTATTAATTTCCATTTACGTACCCCTAAGATAAAACTAATGTACTGCATAAAAAAACGTAGTTACTTTTTCATGGACAAACTTTGCTCTTCCATGGACTTTTTATCATTTATTTTCCATACCTTACCCTTCCCCAAAAAACAAAATAAACAAATTCTCTTTATTTCTCTTCCTCAAAATTAATCAAATCGGACAAATTAATCAATTATGAACTCATGTCGATATAACATATACTACTCATTCGCATTTCTATACAAAATTATGTCCAAATAATCCTCATTTGTTGCGTTAGTAGCCCTCCCACATGTTGCTTCAATTATTTGGTCTCGTTTTTCTCAAAAACATAAGGCTTTAATATGCTCACTGATTGTTTGTTGCCTTGTTGGAGTATCACAAGATGTTTGCTTCCCTTTTCTTATTTTGTATCCTACGTATGATTATTGAAAATGAAAATAACCACAAGATTAAATTAATTGAATTAAAATCCAAAATTTAAAGAAATGAAGAACCCTAAATAATTAAGGCATTTCCAGAAATGAAGAACCCAGATTATGCGTTATCAAATGTTGAGTGCGGCTATTCCAGTGAAGGTGGTTCGGTTCAAGTGGTCTGGTAGTATTGCAGTGTAATGGTGGGGAATTCTTATTGTAATACTACGGTTTTATGTGTTTATGGGTACTCTATCGAGTGGGGCTTACTTTGTCGAGTAAGTAGCTTTTTACGCAAAACAGTAGTCTGCCTGTAGGGTACTCGATCGAGTAAGTTGGGGACTCGATCGAGTAGGGGTCACTCGATCGAGTAAGTCACTTACTCATCGAGTAAGTGTGTTTTTACGGGTTGTTTGCCGGGTTTTTATAGCAACGCGAGAAGGTTATAAAAACATATTTCGGCATTTCTTTTTCACTCTTATTTCATTATAAGTTTCACAAAAGAGAAAATAAGGTTACGTAGTTCTCCTCTCTCACATTGCTATCAAATCCTAAGGGCTAGAGTCGTCGGATCATTGAGTTCTTTACGCCGTTGAGACCGTCGCATTGTGGGTAAGATCCTAGTATAGTTTTTATATCGTTTCATTGATTTTAGTTGAAACCCTAATTGGGTAATTTGGGGGTTTTGGGGAGTATTGTTGATGTTAGATTGTGATTGTATGATTGTATGTTTGATAGGAAGTAATTTCATTGAAGGACGATGTTGATTAGCTGATTGTGACGATCTTGTGATGACTTGTTCCAGGAATGGTTTTCCTTACTCAGTATTGGCTACATAAATTGTTGGTGATTGTTGTTGTGATTGTTGAATAATTATAATGTTGGATTGGTTTTGGTGATTGTTGATGCTATATTGTTGATTGGTTGTGTAACTGTCTGTGATCTTCGGGGTGCGTCCCTGGCTGAGTGGAGTCACTTGCGGGAGTGGCTTCACGCCCTTGATTCGCCCCTTGTGGTTCCCGTCACAAGGGGGAAGTGCACATTATTGAACATGGGTTTATCGCTCGATGGAGATGAGCGGGGCTTAGGTGGGAACGGCTACGGTCCCCCACTGGCGGCGAGGAGTATCTGTTGCGATGGGTACTCTGGCAGGGCTACACACTTCGGTGTGTAGTCAGATATATGGAGACAGGGTGGAGTTGTGGAGATTGAGATGTGATGTTTGTGTTGTTTATAATATGGTTTCATTGCAACTGTTTGTTTTGTGTAATCAGTACTGACCCCGTTTAAATGTTTTAAAAACTGTGGTGATCCATTCGGGGGTGGTGAGTAGTTATTAAGTAGGTATGAGTTGATGCGCATGGGATAGCTGGGACGAGTCATCACGAGCTGTCTTAGAAGTCTTCCGCTGTGTCGAACACTCTTTCGTTGTTTAATTGGTTTAACATTTTGAAAACAGTTGTACTTTTTACTTTATCAGTTTTGGTTGGACTTGTATCACGTTAAACTATTTAATAAAGTACGTTTCATTATTGTCTATTTAATTATCATTGCCTCGGATAACCGAGATGGTAGCACTTCCATGCCTTAAGTGGTCCTGGTAAGGCACTTGGAGTATGGGGGTGTTACAAAGTGGTATTAGAGCGACGATCTTGAAACCAGTAACCAATGAACCTAATGAACATAGGGAGTCAAACTAAAATGAACTCGGGTAGAAGTTGTAGGAGCTAATGCAAAGACTTGGGAGACGTCCTAAAGTCGCGAACTCACCCTACAATTTTGAACTGGTCACTAGGGGGTGTCATGGGATTGCTATGTGTTTACTAATGTTCTATTGCGTATGTTGGATGATGTGTTGTATTGAAATGTTGGAAAATGATTGTGGTGGAATGGAGAATGTGGTAAATGATAAAGTGTTGTGAATAAGCATGTTGCATGATAGTTGGTTTACAATGTTGTTCGGAATTGCTGGAAAAGTATATGAGAATGATGAATTATGTGGTGGAAAAAGGAAGAAGTTCATATATGACAATATGTGATGAATAATGATGTTGCAGGATGGATGATTTATAATGTGTCTATACTAGTAACATGTGATTAGGGGATGTGATATGATTATACATAATCTTGTTTGCGTAAAATTATATAATAAGTTCATATACTTGTCTATTATTGTATCATATGCACTTGTTAGATGAAGAATGTGGTTGAAATGGATGAATTGATTGGAAAATATAAGTGACAATTGTATGAGAATATGAATTTTGTGATTATGAATACGTTTAGGTGACAAAGTGGATTTGTAATATTGTTGCATTAGTAACATGGGAATAGGATTTGTAATGTATGAGTATGTTTTGTGTTACAAAAAGTTATAAAGTTAAAGAATGCGGTAGTACATGATTGATAAGTTGAATGTTATATGAGCATAATATATGTTGTTGTTTGGCTTTTATAGATAGTAAGATGTGGTTAGGGGTACTGGTTTTATGAGTTTTGGATTGGTTTTGTTTGCTTGATTGTTGTTTAAGTTGTTTGGAAGTAAAAATCAAATAGTTATATTGTTCGATTATAGAGAGGTTGTCTTTAAACTGTTATAACTTGAGATGCATAAATTATGTTAATGTGATTCCAATTGGAAGTGATAGCTTGTTCTTTTATGATTCTAACGATAGGTCACACGCCCAAAATGACCAAGAAACGAGTGAGATATGACCGTTTTACGAAAATTGGACAGTGCTGAGAAATACGTAGGGTACTCGATCGAGTGGACCTTACTCGATTGAGTGCACCTCTTTTTACTTGATTGAGTAACCCTTAATCGATCGAGTAGCCCTGGTAATTTCTTATACGTGCTTCTGACCTTCGCCTACTCGATCGAGTGACATGTACTCGATCTAGTGACCCCTGTTTTGGGTCATATGCTCATCTTTTGACTTCGTTGCATATTATGTTTAATTCAAAGGTGGTATTTTGCTTCTTTATGCATTGCTTTACATGTGTGTCGGTCTTGATGCGTAAGTTACCCAATCTTATGATGTAGTGAGTGGCACCTTATGGTGGGTATGAGTTCGGTGGGGAGGATATGAGTTATATGTGGTTGTGATAGATAGTGGAAAAAGAAAAGGAACATTGATGAGCTGGTTGAGGCATGGTGCAAGTTTTGTGAGACGTGGTGAGTGATATAATTATGAATTTGAGTAATATAAAGGTAAGTGTTTACGAGCAAGGAGTGATGTATGTGTAAAGAACGTGAGAATGAAAAGGTGGAAAGGAAGGATGTGGATAGTAGCAACTTGAGATGTGTAAGGAATTATGGAGGGAGATGGTTAGATTATGTTGGTTAAGAATATATGTATTGAAAGGTCGTTGTAGAGGGATAGAGGAAAGTGCTATATAGTGAACTTAGATGGAGACATGTCACGATGTGGATTTGTAGATAGAGATTCTGTTTGGGAATTTGGTTTAATGAGAGGTGAAACTAGTGTGTGATATCCTTGGGCAAATAAAGGTCTGAGATGAGTTTTGGTTTAACAAAAAAAAAATAAAAAAAATAAAAGGTGTGAGTTGCTCAGTAAACGATGATTTTGTGGACTGATTAGTGGTAGGTGTGAGTGAGTAGAATGATGAGAGAGGGCCCATGGTTAGAAAGAGTGAGAAGGTACCGATATGAAGTAATGAAATTTGAGTTTTGGGACAACGAAAAGGTAACCGGATTACCAGAGAGTTAGGAACAAGGAGTCAGGAGATGAACTGATAATTGGTATTGTTGAGTGTAAAGGGAAGAGAAGGATGAAAGTAAGCCGAGAAAATGTCGATCAGAGTTAAGGAACACGAAAGTAAGGAATCATGGAAATGTGTGATAACATCATGAGAGGGTGCGAGTTAATGGTTATATAGGAGTTTCAGGACAACATGTTAGCCATGAGCTTCGAGGACTTAAGGGGAGTAAAAGTTGGAAGAGTATTTGCACGATATGAGATTTTGGAGGTGAGTTAGGTGGCGAAATAATTAAAGGCAAAATTAGATTGAATGATCAGGTAAATGTTGTTGATGGATTTAATGTACGTTATTTGGGATGCTAACTGAAGATAGGAAAGAAACCATGATATTTAGAGATGAGTATAAGAGGTTTGATGTACGAACGATGGTAGTGTGGAAGTGTTGTCCCAAGTGGTTAAGGGCGATGATAAGCAGGAAAGATAGCCATTCTAAAGAGGTTGATGTTGTATAGGCCGGATTGATATGTACGGTTGTGAGGAAGTATAAGACGTGGTCTTAGGAGGCGGTTGCTATTAGTTGAGTATTAGCTGTATGGTTATATTTGGCAGGGGGTGATGGTTATGCGAATGGAAGAGTATTCTATGAGGGGCTTACGACTTAAGCTCGGGCGAGAGGTAACCTTTATCAAGTGGTAACTTACGTGTTTAGGATTGACTAGTTGGATGTGATTACGGGTCTATGATGTGTATAAATGTTTGTGTGAGGTTCTGACCTCACGATAAATGGTAGGGTGTGATAGTTATAAAGTGTTATATGAATGTTTTGTGATATATGTTAGGTACGGTAAACTAATGGAATGATGTTCAAAAGTGATAGTTTGGGGTGATCTGGCATGGCTAGTTAAACTTGCATGTGTATTCATGATACATGTTTATTCCGTGAAAAGGTATGTATGATATTCATGAGGTTCTTATCTGTTTATTCCGTGTAATATGTTGCGTTGTGATCTGGAAAAGCGGTTTTGAGTAAGTTTGCTTGTCCGGGAAGTTGTGTTTATGGGAATTGTATAAGTTGTAATGTTTATCGATGTGGTGGTTGTGCCTCGGGTGGTGATCCGGGCACGGTACTTCGTGTTGTGATGCGGGTATTTTCGCGCTGCGGTGCGGCTGTTAGTGGCGGTGTTGCGATGCCGTCATCGGTTGTGGTGGAGTAGGCGGGATGATTACGATTCGAGTTTCGAAAGTACATACCAATTATACATAGTTGTTGTTTTGTTTGCTGCTGTTTCCTGTGAGTTTTAGTTTGGACAGATAGACGGTTGTTTTGTTTATTGATGTTTCTTACCTGTTTCAGCTTGGGCGTGAGGGTAGAGTATGACATGGAAGAAAGTTGTGTATATTTCTGTTGCCGGCATGGTATAGCGATATTCTGTTGATGGGACACAATTGTGAGAGGTTACAAGAATTTTGATCTTGTTTTAAGACGAGGCATTGGTAGACATAGTAATGGCAAGTGAATGGTGGAACATGTGTTGTTCTGATATGAAAGCTGCAAGTGGTTCATAATCTTTTATTGGGACAGTGAGTATAGGGTGTTGGAAATTAGTATCATGTTAAGTTATGGATGAGTTTTGCGGTAATGAAAGAAAAGAACTTAAGGATCTAGTGTAAGTGTGTGTAATAATTGTGGATCGTGAGTTATGAGTATGGAGATAGGTGCATGTATAGAGGACTATGTCGTTTTGGCGGTAATAGGGAACAGTTGAAGTTTTGGTTAAGCTAAAGATTTTGTCGTATAAGTTAGGTGGTGTGCCGAGTGAATTGAGGTATGAGAACTGTTTAAGTAAGAGAGCCTTGGATATAGGAATGGTGAGTGTTTAGATTATAGGCGATTATCTTTGACATGCGGTGGTGATGAGGATAATGAGAAGATATAGCTAAGGGTCTAGTATTAGTGAGTTACGAGGACGTAACATTTATCTTAATAGGAGTAGGATACGATAAAAGAGAGTTTGATGGTTGTGCATGCTGCAGTATAATTGGAAGTATAGTGTTGGTGTAGCATAAAGGATGGATCTTTGTTGTGATTGATTTTATTAAAAGGTCGTGGCCGTGCTTGTAGTAGTGTGATGTCTAGGAGTGTGAGAATGTTTCGATAGTGTTGACAGTTAGATGATGATGTTTATGAGTTTGATAGTGTTGACAGTTGGATGATGAGGTTATGAGTGTGAGTAAACTTTAGGGACGAAGTTCCTTTTAAGGGTGGTAGAATGTAACATTTCGTTTGATGTTTAAGAATGTCTTGATATTGGTTTTTCTAGTGGATAATATGTTACGGAGCTAGCAGCGTTTGTGGGTGGTAGTTGGTAGTGTATGGAGTTAGTGTCGAGAGAGACTATAATGTAGTTGATACCATATCGTGAGCCGTGTTGTGGAGGTAGGCATAGTTGGTGGAGTTGGTGTTAAGAGTTCATGTTTTATAGGTTGGGGTTTTGTTTTGAGTTCTTAGTTGCGTTGTTGTGTCTTGATCGTGTTAGTATGTTTGTTTGTTTTGAGTATGGGTTGAACTTCGGGGACGAAGTTCTTTTTAAGGAGGGAAGACTGTAATACTACGGTTTTATGTGTCTATGGGTACTCTATCGAGTGGAGCTTACTCTGTCGAGTAAGTAACTTTTTACGCAAAACAGTAGTCTGCCTATAGGGTACTCGATCGAGTAAGTTGGGGACTCAATCGAGTAGGGGTCACTCCATCGAGTAAGTCACTTACTCGATCGAGTAAGTGTGTTTTTACGGGTTGTTTGCCGGGTTTTGATAGCAACGTGAGAAGGTTATAAAAACATATTTCGGCATTTCTTTTTCACTCTTATTTCATTATACGTTTCACAAAAGAGAAAATAACGTTACGTAGTTCTCCTCTCTCACATTGCTATCAAATCCTAAGGGCTAGAGTCGTCGGATCATTGAGTTCTTTACGCCGTTGAGACCGTCGCATTGTGGGTAAGATCCTAGTATAGTTTTTATATCGTTTCATTGATTTTAGTTGAAACCCTAATTGGGTAATTTGGGGGTTTTGGGGAGTATTGTTGATGTTAGATTGTGATTGTATGATTGTATGTTTGATAGGAAGTAATTTCATTGAAGGACGATGTTGAGTAGCTGATTGTGACGACCTTGTGATGACTTATTCCAGGAAGGGTTTTCCCTACTCAGTATTGGCTACATAAATTGTTGGTGATTGTTGTTGTGATTGTTGAATAATTATAATGTTTGATTGGTTTTGGTGATTGTTGATGGTATATTGTTGATTGGTTGTGTAACTGTCTGTGATCTTCGGGTGCGTCCCTGGCTGAGTGGAGTCACTTGCGGGAGTGGCTTCACGCCCTTGATTCGCCCCTTGTGGTTCCCGTCACAAGGGAGATGTGCACATTATTGAACATGGGTTTATCGCTCGATGCAAAAGTTGATAAAACGGTTTAAATGCATGAATGCACATCCAATAATTTAAACCTAACATGTGAGAGCTTTCTAAGTCGGTTGATTTAATCCAAGTATCAAGTACAAGATGTCGAGTTGGATTAATGATTGATTCGCATGCAAGATGGAAATTAAACATCCATTTACCGTATTAGGTTTAGGGTGCATAACGTGATCCATTTGTCTTGGTAAAGCGTTTTGCAAATGTGATTTTGAATAGTCATCTGATCCTTCTTATATCTGGGCTAACCGGAGTCGGGATCGTCCTGGACTAATGCTGGAAAGGGAACAAGCCCTGTACCAGATGGCTACACGAGGGGCGAGCCAGCCGGCGGTGTAAAGGGGCCTCCCCTGGTTCTGGAAATGAGAAAGAAGAGGCCTGTTTGAGGCGCGAGTCAGCCTACAGTTATATGCCGTATTCTGACCATTTGAAAAACGTTATAAAACGTGTTGAAAAATGGGTGTTTGAACCCGATTTGGTTTGAAAGGGTCGTTTAGACCGCATTTGTTGATTTGAAGAACTAGACTCGAATAATCATCATTATTGTGATAATATTCGGTGTCGGGTTCGACTTGATAAGCTTGACATGAATAGTTTTGAAAATTATTATGAAATAATTATTTGAAGTTCATTTGAATGTAATTAGTCGATAGTCATCATCGTACCCGGGTTAAAATCCGGCATGGTATGTAGAACCAAGGATGACTTTGTGTTGGGGACTAATATGTTTATTTTGAAAAATGTAAAGAAATGAAATAAAAGGCTTTAAAATACCTTTTAAATGTTATTAACCAAATATTATCATCGAAACACGGATTTAACCGTCATGGTATGAGGAACCAAAGGTGAAAAATGTTTTATGGTTAAAACAAGTGAAATGAAATAAAAAAGGGTTTGAAAATATTTGAAATGGTAAAAACCGATTACAAATATGAAAACGAATTAAAGAGGAAAGACGAGAACAAACATGGTTGATCTTTGACCTGGACACCCCATTTAGGCGCGGGCAAGCCTGCAACCTAAGGGGCTTCTGTATCAGGCAAAAAATCACTTTTGGCTCGTTTATCCCATGTTTTGGTTCATGTTATGCACGTTTTAGCATGTTAAAGTCGTGAAACAAATGAAAACATGATAAAAAGAGGATTTTTACACCCTCATACTTACATGTTTGGTTATGGCGAATGACCGACGTAAGTGTAACAACTCGTTTGGTCGGAAAAGACTCGGTTTAAAACCGTTTTGGTAAATAAAAAGAGTGTTTTAAGATTAGTGACGGTGTAGTGGTCGAAGTGGTCGGTCAAGTGATTTAATGCACGATGACGGTACCAAACAATGTGTAAGGCTTGTATTTACGAACGGTAGGTCGTAAATACGCGTCGGATTGTGACTTAAGAAGTCGAGTCGAGAATTTTAAGGGAGAAAAGAGGGGGCGGACACTCGCGTAAGTCTCAATGGGGGGGGGGGGGGGGGGGCATTTGAGGGGTATTTATAGGGAAATGAGTGGTTGTGTGAGTTTTGAGCGACGTGGCCACCTGGGCTGCTCAAAGAGGCGCGAGGCACGTCGCGGGTCTTCGAGGTGTGTTGTCGCTTTCACACAAACGTAATCATGATTTGTTCTATCCTAGGTTTTGTAGTCATATGTTTGGTACTTGACCAAACGTAAATCCGGGAAAACTTAAGGTAGAAGGTTTGAAATGTTTTGGTTTTGGTGGTTGACTCGGTTTGACTCGTTGTTGGAGTCGGGATTTGAATTTTTGAGTCGGTTTTTGGTCCGGTGTCGGTTTTGACTCTAGTTAGTGTCATTGCGACCCCGTCGTCGTGCATTAAACACTCTAGGTATTTTTGAAATTTTTTGAAATGTTTTATTTTTGAAATCGTTTTAAGTTTTCCGACGTAAAGTTGTACACAAACTGTCGATCAAACGCCGCGATTCCAAAACATGTTGTAGTCCGACAATCATCAGGTGTTTTGTTGGAGTCTCGGCAGATACTGGGTATCTACAGAGCCCCTTCTTTGAGTGAGGCTTGGACAGGGCGAAAGTTAAAGTAGAGCCCCCAGGTCAATCGCAGATTACAACCTGGAGACCCAAGCGACGTCGCGGCGGCTCGAAAGGATTCGGGCCAAGGACCTGCTGTCGGGAAGGGCGACGCCAAGGCGACTCGACGGTACGAGTCAAGGACCTGTCGTCGGGAACAGTTTAGAGTCTGTCGACTATCCGTGCGGGTCGTTTAAAGTCCATTAGACTACGTACAAAGGCTCGCCAGCCATAAGAAGGAGTCATACCTGAGGCATCTTCGGATATGTCCTTGCGTGTTTGCGGACAAAGGCTCGCCAGCTGTGACAAGGAGTTCCACCCGAGGCGTCTTCGGGATATGTCCTTGGGTGTATGCGGACAAATGCTCGCCAGCTGTGACAAGGAGTTCCACCCGAGGCGTCTTCGGGATATGTCCTTGGGTATATGCGGACAAAGGCTCGCCAGCCATAATGCGTAGTAAGGCTCGCCATCCATGACGCGTAGTAAGGCTCGCCAGCCATGGTGCGTAGTAAGGCTCGCCAGCCATGGTGCATGGTAAGGCTCGCCAGCCATGGCGCGTGGTAAGGCTCGCCAGCCATGGCGCGTAGTAAGGCTCGCCAGCCATCATGGTGGTCGGTTAATGGACCGTGAGAATAGCCGCGTCAAATGGGCTTGTTTTGAAAGTAGCGAACTCATGATGCCGCCGTGAAAATAGTGAATTTTGAGTTTCACCATCAATGTTGTTGAAATAAACGGGTTCCGCGAGGAAGCCTCCTGTTGGTATTTGAAGGAACAGTGAATTTTGAATTTTCAATATTAATTGAAGTGACGGTTTATGTGCCGCCGTTGACATTTGATGGAAATAGTGAATTTGGAATCTTCACTATTGATTGATGTGACGGTTTATGTGCCGCCGTTGACATTTGATGGAAATAGTGAATTTTGAATCTTGACTATTGATTGAAGTGACGGTTTATGTGCCACCGTTGATATTTGATGAAAATAGTGAATTTGGAATCTTCACTATTGATTGAAGTGACGGTTTATGTGCCGCCGTTGACATTTGATGAAAATAGTGAATTTGGAATCTTCACTATTGATTGAAGTGACGGTTTATGTGCCGCCGTTGACATTTGGTGGTGAAAATAGTGGAATTTAATTTTCAACCATTATTTTGGAAATGACGGTTTTAATTGCCGTCATTTGAAGAAATAGCGAATTTTGAATTTTCACTATTATTTTGAAATTGGAGAAAATAGCGAATTTTGAATTTTCACTATTATTGGCGGTTTTGATCGCCGTTTGTTTGAAATTTTTGAAAATAGCAAAGTTGAATTTTCACTATTATTGGCGGTTTTGATCGCCGTTTGTTTGAAATTTTGAAAATAGCGAATTTAAATTTTCACTATTTGTTTTTTTTTCGTCCTTGAGAGAATGACGATTTTTGACATCGTCAAAGAAAAATTGAAGTTTGTTATGTGGAAATTGGGCTAAAGCCCAAAATTCGTTGAAAGAGTAAGGGGAGGCCTGGTTTAGGCGCGAGCCACCTGGCGAACCAAGGGGACTTCCCTATTTTTCTGTAAAAGACGCGAGGCTTGGCTGCTCGTCTTTCATTACTTCGTCTTCTCCAAATTTCGACAAAACAAGCTAAAATCGCTATTGTTGGACCTTCTAGCTCGCTTGGATTCGTGCTATCATCAATAATGTCATCTCAAAGTATATATTCCCTCATGAATCCATTTAAATTTGTTGATCTTTAGCTTAATTGAATTAGGGCGAAATTTTACCCTAGAAAATTGATTTGGGCGTTTTTGATTGAGACCATTTCAAGTGAAATTGATGATTGTATTAGGTTAGAAACCTGTTTAGGAGTATATGGGTACTTTTTGTTTGCATTTTGGTCCCCATTCCCGCTCCCTATGCTCGAAAAACGTGAGTGAGGTGAGAAACCGTCTCATTTCACAATGCCAAGTTTATTTGCTTGGATAATGGGTCCCACTAGGTTGTATTGTAGTCAGGAAAGATCATTTTTGCCATTGTGGACCTTTGTTGGGCAAAATTGGAATTTTTGCCTTTTGTGACGGTCTTACGTCTGACAAAATAAGCGTCTGTTTGAGCTTGAATTGAGTCAGTTTGCCTTGAAATGGACCTTATTGGTAGTTTAGGTCACCTTGGGGCGCGATAAAATCACGCTTGCCCTTTTCGTGGTCGTTTTTGAATTTTTACCGGCTTGTGCTCAAATTAGCGCATGAATTGACTTTTCGAGCCGCAGAAAAATTTCCCATTGCCTGGGGAATGTATTTTTGGTTCGTTGGCGGACCTTGTATTGGTCTTGAAATGCCGTTTTTTTTTGTGGTGGTTTTGACTCGTCTTTTGCTTGAAAAGATGGGCGAGTCATTTTTTTTGAATGGTTTTGTTTTTTGAAAGGCTTTGTTTGGTTGGATTTTGGGCGGGATTTCCATTGTTTTGCCTTGCAGGTTGTGTTGTTTTTTTTTGGACTTGTCCATTTCATGCCGCCGTAATGCCGAAATTTCGGCTGACGTTTTTTTATTCTTTTCATCGCAGGGTACCATTTGGGACCTATGGGGTCCGTTGTTGAGGTACTGGAGGAGGAGGATGACCCCGGAGGGGAAGAGACGATCGAGGAGGCTGCCAGATTTGAGGCGGTGGTGGAGGATGCTTCCGTAGAGAAGGAGAGGCGGCTGATGTGGCCGGCTTGTCCTTTTCATTGTGGCTCATAGACATGATGACTGATGATTGGGGGTCGGCACCGAGGTGGTGCATCGCATCACGGTTCTTGGCCTCCCCATCATCTGAAGTCTGCATTTTTATCGTGGAGCAGGAACGAGGTATTACCGTCATGGTAACCACCTCTGCTTCCGTTGTTGCTTCTCTGTTTCTTATGTTGCTCCCTTTCCTTTCTGTTTGAGAGGATAGAGAGTGCTTAGTTCGGTAGGTGGCGGATACCCCCCAGTTCGTTGTCTTAGGCCAGTGTCTGTATGATAGATGGTTGTTTTAGGCCAGTGTCTGTATGATAGATGTCTGTACTTGTCAGTTGTTCGTATCAAACATCTGTCGATGTATTTTGCGTGAGGCGGTTTGTATATACGTGTTTTTGGATTGTGGTTCATTTTGTGGTTTTTGGCTTTTTTGTGTTGTGTTTCGGAGGAGCGCTGTCGGTTGTCAATTCTCCTTCTGTTTTGCACTAGTCTCTGCATCGTTAGTGTAGAAAACAGGCAACAGATAACACGTATACATCAACGCAAACACGTAAAAGCATTTGATTGAAAAACAAAAATTAACCAAGATGATTTGAAGTTAAAATTTGAAGATTTTCGCGACAAGTCGTCACGTTGGATAAAAGGAATTAATTTGAAAATTGAGCAATTAACTCGTGTCTTGAATTAAATTGCATCGGAAATTATTGAAATTGATTTGTGACTCTTAAAATTTCAAACTCAAACCGTCATGGATGAATTTTAGAATGGATTTTTGCGAGTGTATTTGATTTTTGAGGTCAAGACTCGAATTTGTGAGTGCTTGAAATTTGAGGGAAATTGACGTCGTGTTATCAATTTTTATTTTGATGGAGAATTGTGAAAAAGCGAAAAAAATTTTGGAATTTCGACTGACGTGGAAACGATCCGTCACGGATCGGGGCGACTAGCCCTTCCCTCCTTTAAAAAAAGAAAGAAAAATCCGTTTGTTTAAAGCTGCGTCATGGAAACCGTGTCGGGTTTCGTAAAATGCGAAACAAGGAAATGTGAGTGTGAGGAAACACAAAAATGTCCTGGATCATCCCGAAGAGGCGCGAGCGTCCTGGCGGGAGGTTTAAGGTGTCAGGAGAAAACACAAGTTGAAAGAGACAAGTCAACAGCGGGAATCCTGGGGAAGCTCCAAAGAGGCGCGAGATGGAGCTCGAACAAACAAGATGATGATTATGTTGATGGAGCTACCCCCGATGTGATGAGACCACCGAAGAAGAAGAGTTCCGGCCCCAAGAATATGGTGGGCCGTGCATTGGCTTTTTTTGGGTCGAACATGGGGTCTCGTGCTAGACCGGAGGCCGTCGTCGTCTTATATCCGTTGAGGATCCGTTCCGAGGAGGAAGTCCATGCCGGGCGGGCCAGCAAGAAGAACAAGAGGAAGATGTACCCCGAGGGAAAAGGCAAGGGTAGAATGGAAGAGTGAAGACCTCCATTACCTGTTTTATTATTATGTTGTATTATTGTTGTGAGTTTTTATTATGTTGTACTAGCTAGTTATTGTGTGTTTTGTGCTAGTTTTATTATGTGAGGTGTTTTAGTTGACACCTTAGCTTTGACAAGTTTTAGACTCGTCGAGCTTTATTTGTTGTTGGAAATATAATCCCTCCCATTATTAATTAAATAAGGGGATTGCCCGTGTCGAAAATTGTGAACGCTTGTTTCTTCCATCCATTTTGTAAAGACAATTCGATTTGAATCATCCTAAACATTTGCACTTGGGAAAGTGGGATTTTGTGGGAAGGGAGAAAGACATATTTTCGTATTTTGTTAGGACGGGGACTGGTTTCCCTTCCTCTTTTTTGATGGGTAATTTTTGATTATGGGGATGGTTGTTTTTTAATTGTGGGAATGGTTGTATCCTTCTTATGTAATAAAGGACTGCCTACGTATTCACCTGAAGAGGTGAAATCAAACCATGATCGTAGTTCGAAATGTTTTGTAAATTTGATTGGGTTTTGTGGTTGTATCCCTCAGGCATAAAAGGGACTGCCTACGTATACACCTGAAGAGGTGAAATCAAACCATGCTCGTAGTTCAGAGGTTTTTGTTTTAGTGCAAATGGATGTTGCCTTTGACAGATCAAAGGACATTCGAAATGGGCAAGGTGCCGCAGCTTAGACTTGATAAAACATGCAATTTCAAATCAGAATGCGTTGAGGAACTTGACTTGAAAAAGGGTTGAGGTGGTTGCTAGTTGTAAAACTAGGCTTAGGTCGTCGGTTGCTAGGGTTCAAGGGTAGTATTTCTTGAGTTAGTCTAGGTTGGTCGGGTTTATAAAATCCTCCCCATCTAGGTCACGCAGTCTCACTGCACCCCCCGAAAGTATTTTCTTGATCAGGTGTGACCCGACCCAGTTGGGTTCAAATTTCCCCCTCGGATCGATGGGTAATGGTGCTCGAACTGACTTGAGGACCAAGTCGCCCTCCTGGATGTTCCTGGGTTTAACCTTCTTGTTGAATGCCTGTTGTATATGTCGTTGGTATAACTGGACATTGTGCAAGGCGTTGAGTCGCCGTTCATCTAGAAGAGTGAGTTGCTCGTACCTTTGACGGGTCCATTCCGCCTTAGGGACTTGACTCTCCAGTAGGATGCGTAGAGAAGGGACCTCTAACTCTACCGGTTAAATCGCCTCCAAGCCATATGCTAGGTAGAAGGGTGTGGCGCCTGTCGGTGTTCGAATGGAGGTTCGGTATCCCCAGAGTGCGAATGGGAGTTTGCTCGGCCAATCGCGGTAGTTGTCTTGCATTTTCTTGATAATGGTGACAAGAGTTTTGTTCGCTGCCTCCACCGCTCCGTTAGTTTGGGGACGATAGAGGGATGATCGATGTCGTTTGATTTTGTATTTGTCTAGCAAAGCTTAAGTTTCCGCTCGGAAGTGAGAGCCTTGGTCGCTGATGATTTCATGGGGTACCCCATACCGGCAGATGATGTTCTTTTGAATGAACTTGGCCACTTGTTTGGCGGTCAAGACTGCATATGACTGTGCTTCCACCCATTTGGTGAAGTAGTCGATGGCGACAAGGACGAAGCAATGCCCCTTGGTGCCTACCGGGTTGACTTTCCCGATGATGTCGATGCCCCAGGTTGAGAAAGGCCAGGGTGACGTCATGGTGTATAAGAGGGATGGTGGTATGTGTTGTATGTTGGCGAAGATTTGGCAATTGTGGCAATGTTTGACGTAGTTACGGCAATCGGCTTCCATGGTGGTCCAGTAGTAACCTAGCCGTGTGATTTTTCGAATAAGCATCATTGCGCTCATGTGAGGGCCACATTCTCCGTCGTGGACCTCTCCCATGACTTTTTTGGCTTTGTGATGGTCAATGCAAAGGAGGAGAATTTCTTGGGGTGTTCTTTTGTATAGTTGATCTTGGTTTATCATGAATTATGATGCAAGTAAACGGATGGCTCTTTGTCCTTTTTTATCAGAGTTGGGAGGGTATTCATTTTTGGTTTTGTAGTTGAGGATGGCTTGGTACCAAGGTTCATCATGGCTTTCCTCATCGTCGATAATGGCACAAACGTGGGCTGGCTCGCTCCTTCTCTCGACACATAAGGGCATCGATTTCATGTCGTCAGGTATGTTGACGCGCTTCAGCAAAATAATTTTCCTCTCGCGACAGATGGAAGTAATCGACTTGGTCGAAGAACTCGGCCTCTTGATTGATCTTCGCTCGGTAGGGAGCTAAGCTGTCAGATCGGATTTTCCATGATCCGGACACCTGGTTGATGATGAGGAGGAATCGCCGTGGACCCTCAGTCTCTTGATGCTGAGCGTGATGGCTGCTTGTAGGCCGATGAGGCATGCTTCATATTTAGCGGCATTGTTGGTGACGGCAAAGTCTAGCTTGAGCGAGATCGGAACATGTTCTCCCTCTGGTGATATTAGAAGGATTCCTACCCTGAAGCCTCTCAGATTAGATGCACCGTCGAAGTATAGGTACCATGCGTCGGAATCGGCATAAAGGATGTCTTCGTCAGGAAGTGACCACGTGTCAGTCGTTGGGTCCTCGTTGACGGGATTTTCAGCTAGGAAATCGGCAGTTGCCCTTCGTTTGATAACCTTGAGGGGTACAAACTTGAGATCAAACTCGGACAGCATGAGTGTCCACCTAGACAGCCTTCCGTTTAGTACGGGTTTTTCGAAGATGTATTTGACCGGGTCCATCTTGGAGTAGATGTGGACCGTGCAGCTGAGCATGTAATGCCGCAGCTTCTTTGTTGACCATTCTAGGGCAAGGCATGTCTTCTTCAGTTGGGTATACCTTGTCTCGTACTCGATGAACTTTTTGCTGATGTAGTAGATGGCTCGTTCTTCGTTGCCGACTGTTTGTGCTAACATTGCTCCCATGGCCGAGTTGGTAACAGTCAGGTATAGGGATAAAGGAATCCCCGGTTGATGTGGCATGAGGACAGGAGGTTTGGATAGGATTTCCTTTAATCTGTCGAAGGCCCTTTGACAGTCGTCGTCCCAATCGGTGTGATTGGAGGCGCGAAGCTTCTTGAATATTGGTTCACAAATCATGGTGAGCTTGACAATTAAGTGCCTGATGTATTGGACCTGACCGAGAAATCCCCAAATCTCCTTCTCGTTCCTAGGCCGAGGCATTTGCTGAAGGCCTTTGATTTTGGTTGGATCAATCTCAATGCCTCTTTTGCTAATGACATGTCCCAAGAGTTTTCCGGAGGTGACCCCGAATGCACACTTCTGAGGATTTAGTCTCATGTTATATTTCCGTAGACGAGCGAAGAATTTCCGAAGAGCGTTGATGTGCCCGTCCCGTTCTCTTGATTTGACAATCATGTCATCGACATATACCTCTACCTCCTTGTGCATCATATCATGAATGAGAGTGGTAGCGGTTCTTTGATAGGTAGCCCCGGCATTGATAAGACCGAAGGGCATGACCGTATAGCAATATGTACCCTAATGTGTAGTGAATGCTGTCTTATGCATGTCTTCCTCAGCCATTTTAATCTGGTTGTACCCGACGTACCCGTCCATGAATGATAGGAGGGCATGTTCGGCGGTGTTGTCTACCAAAATGTCCACATGTGGCAAAGGGAAGTCGTCTTTTGGACTCGCCTTGTTCAGATCCCTGAAGTCGACGCAAACCCGAATTCTTCCATCTTTCTTCGGTACGGGCACAATGTTGGCCACCCAATTAGAGTATTCAGACACTTTGATGAAACCAGCCTTGAACTGTTTATCCACTTCTTCCTTGATTTTTAGGGCCCATTCAGGACGCATCCGGCGTAGCTTCTGCTTCACGGGTTTAGCTCCGGGTTTAATGGGTATCCGGTGCTCGCAATTTCCTGTCAATCCAGGCATATCTCTCAGAGGACCAGGCGAATACGTCCTTGTATTCGTGGAGGAGGTCAATGAACTGTTGTCTTTTCGAGGGGTCCAGGGTTGTCCCTATCCTAAGTTCTTGAGGTGTATTGTTGGTTCCTACGTTAATAGGTTCGGTATCCTCAATGATGGGGGTTCTGGTTTCCCGTTTGTCAAGTTCTTTGGCTAGGTGAGGTGGGTAGTCACTCAAGTCAAATTCCTCATAGTCATTCAGAATTGCATTGCAGTTAAATTGAGACGAGTCATAAGCACACTTAGCGTTCATTAAGTTGACACGAGCGAAACGCTCGGAGAGAACAGACATCTCGTGGTCAGTCAGAGGCGACACAGTAGAGGAGGTGGCCCCTGGAACAGGCTCCAGGTTGTCACCTCTCATGGGAGTGGGGGTGACCCTAGTAGACTCAGCCTCTGAATCAGCCATGACTTTGTGATAGAACAACGGGAAGGGGACCTTGACTGGGACATCGGGAGTGTTAGGAGCTATGATAGACTCTGACTCCGACTCAGACTCAGATTCAGGTTCTTCTTCGCTTCCCTCCTTGAACATAGGGCCTTCTCCAGTTGTGATTTTGAGAATGCGGCCTTGGCGATCGGTCCACTTGACGGTTTTTCTCCAGCCCTGTGTAGCTTTCTCCGGGTCAGTGTCGGAGATCAAGGCGGTTAGGTCAAATTGATTGTCCTTCAGGGCGATGTTGATAATGTCCTCATAGTCGAGGTGTTTGATGTTATCTTCCCCAAAGAGGAGAGTGACAGCTTGTCCATCGACGCATGACGACGACTTAGACTCGGTTGATGCAGCTTCGGTGTTGTCGGGGATAAAGTAGCAGTCCTGGAAGACTTCCACACCTGGGTACCTAGCCCCGGCCACAAAGTCATAGATTGGCTCCGGAAAGCCATGGTAGAGTTCGGACTCTCCCTCGGGGACAAAGTATCCATTGAGAGTCAGATGATAGGGACGGAGGATAACTCCGTGCTTCTTGCGTTTTCGGACCAGGAGGTTCATCTCCTGGATATCTTCATCGGTAGGTTCATATCCCAGTCCAACGGGGATGTTGGGGACCTTAACCTGTTTCACGGGAGGCAAGGTGTCCTTTAGTGGGTTGAGGGGTAAGCCCGGGAAGTAACCCTGGCGCATCATGATACGGTTGACTGTGAGGTTGGAAAACGGGTCACAATCAAGGGGTGTTGATTCATCAGTTATGACATTCACTGCTTGGAATCCCCACATTTCATTATCATCTTCCTCAATGGTTTGGGAGGCTATTCGCTTTCTCATGACAACTTTGATCGGGGAAGCAGGAATTGTGATCGTTTTCCCGTTGAAGGGGACCCTGATCTTCTGGTGGAGAGTCAAGGGACGTCCCAGTAGCATATTGAAGAAGGCGTCGATGTCGACCACCTGAAAACTGGTTTGTCTTTCCAGCGGTCCGGTTGCGACAGTCAGAGTGATGAGCCCCGCGACCTTGCGACGAGTGCCGTCGTAGGCGCGTACTCCTTGATTTGTTGGGACCAAATCAGCTTCCTTAATACCTAGCTTGTGAGCAGTCTTGAGGGAAATGACATTTACCGCAGATCCGTCATCTACAAGGACCATGGGCACATTCTTCTTAAGGCATTATACGGTGATGTACAGGGCAAGGTTATGATTGGCTCCGAAGGGAGGGATATCTTCGTCAGAAAAGACGACTGGGTTGTTCATGTCAGGGGCGTCCCTTGTCATATGTGCCACTATTTCTTCGGGAGAAGAAGTGGAGGGCACAGTTAATTTTCCCAAGGCCTGTAGCAAAGCCTGTCGATGTTCAAAGGACGTTGCGATCAGTTGCCAGATCGAGATCTTGGATTTTGCCTTCTAAAGCTGTTTGAGGATTGAATTCTCAGAAGCCTTTGGTTGAGTGTCTACTTCCGGGACGATTTGGTCATTCGTCGTCGGAACGACCGTTGGATTGTTCGGGTTCTGATAGGGGCGTCCGGACCGGGTAAGGCGGCCGATCTCTTTCGCCCGTTTCTCTTTCTCTGGGAGAAGGTAGACATCTTCAACGTCGTCTCTCCAGATGCCGTTGATTTCAGGATCTCGAAGGCACCTTGGAGGGGTATACCTTGGTAAGTAGTTTTTGTGAGGGATATTCTTGTGAGGGTGATTTTTGTGGGGGTAGTTTTTGTGGGGTTGATTATTGTGGGGTTGATTATTGTGAGGTGTATGCCAGAATGGTCGCGGGAGCAATTCGTCCTGGTGTGGGTAGTTTTGGGCGCTCGGGGGACTCTCCCTCGGGCGTGGCGGTGGAGGATTGAAGGTAAGTCGACGGTAGGCATCGTCAAGTCGGGTGATCCTTTCAGAGTGACTGGCCATGGCTTCCACAACCTGTTGGAACATGGTGAGCATAGTGGCAGCACTAAACACAAATACCCCGTCCGAGGGATCTTTCTCCAAGGCATTCACCTCGTCATCAACTGGCAGGATGAGGTGAGAGCAGTCCAGAGTTGGCTCATCGTTGGAGATGGCGTAGATTCCCAGAGGATTTGTTTTGTTGTTTGGCTTAGTCGGTGTGGGGGGGGGGGGGGGTAAAGGCAATTCCCCTTTCTCAATCATGTCTTGGATGATGTGTTTGAGTTTGAAGCAGGTTTCAGTATCATGCCCCTTCCCTTGATGGTATTGACAGTAGGCATAAGGGTTCCAGAACCGGGACTTCTTGGCATCGGTCGGATCCGGGGTGGGTCCGATTGGTTGTAACTTTCCCTGGTCCATAAGCCTCTTCAGAGCACTTGCATAAGTCGACCCTATATTGGTGAACACTCTCTGGGGGCGCTCAGCTCTCTTAGCAGATGGTTCAACGAGGTTGACCTCATCGATTTTGTTTGTCTGGCCGTAAGGACGAGATCCGGTCAAGGCAGATCCTTGGTAGCCTCTGCCAGTAGTCTTGGGCAAGACACCCTTTCGGAGGTCATCTTCAATGCGCGTCCCCAGAATTTGCAGATCCTGGAAGGTCTTGATATTTTGATACCTTAGTAGATTGGCATACACTGGGCGGAGATTGTTGACGAACTTTTCCACCAAAGTTGATTCACTCAGTTTACTGACCAATTGAGTACTCACCCTCCTCCAACGGTTAAGAACTCGGTGAACCCTTCCTTATCGTTCTGGGTTAGAACCTCAAGAGTGCGGGTATTGGCTTGGATTTCAACATTGTCGGCGTATTGCTTGGCGAATTCAACTGCGACCTCATCCCAAATAGTAAGGTTTTTCGGATCAAGGGAGTAGTACCACTGACGAGGGATCAGTTCCAAAGAGGACGGAAAGATCCGGGTGAAAAGTTCCTATTTGACCCCTTTAATGGCCATGTAGTCTTTGAAGGCACGGATATGATTCAGCGGGTCCTCCACTCCTTTGAACTTAGGCACATCAGTTAGGGTAAAGTTTTCGGGTAATTGATCCCCAACACGTTCGAACCTTCGGTTGTTCTCAAGATGGATATTGTTACCCCGGGCTAGGAGCTGTTCTTCCAAGAGCTTTAGCCTCTTCTCAGTTTCAGTCAGAGGTGGAGCATTATGTTCTCCAGTTTCTTTGTTTTCCAGGGCGTCGATACGGGTCTCGACGCGATCCAGGGTGACCTTAAGAGCGGTGAGCAGGCTGGCTAGCTGATCAGTCGTGACATATCTGTTGTTATCATTGTTGTTGGACGAAGCTAAAGACGGGGTCATGGCTTTGAGGCATAAAAACGGCTCACATTACAACTCAATCTGACACGGTTCAAAGACTGAACGCAGACAACGCAAAGGACGAGAAAAAGATCAGACTCAACAAGACGAGGGTAACTGCGTGTGGTTCCTCGGTGCTGACTCGATTTATGACGTGACGGTGTTGACCGATCTTTTGACACGAGTCCAACGTAACGGCGCGACGCCATTGTACGGGTCTAGTGGTGAGACGACTCTTTAGTAAAGACCCATAAGTACGTTTGCTTCGACTCGATAGACACAAGGCGGAATTGGAATGGTGGACTGAAGTTTTTGAAAATAGAAATTTTCAAAAAGATTCATTTGTCGCTTTAAGTGGAAGGCTTCCGAAGATAGAGATCTCCGCAAGTCGACCAGTTGAAAGGGTTGTCTTAAGTTTATTTGCAAAAGACGGTTTTGAGTTTGAATCGGCTCGGAAAACAGTGTATTGTTTCCCAAGACGGTTTTGAAATTAAAAATTGTATGTTTTGAAAATCGGGTTTGAAATGTTTGAAGAGGTCTCAGGGACGGTGCATGGACCTCGGGATCTCGAAAGTGTCTCGAGAAAAGGGTGTGTGCTTTTCTCGGGTTTTGAAAGAGCCATTGTCGGCGCGAAACGGGTTAAAATCCGTGTCTAGACGGGCGATTATAACGGCGTAAAAAGGGATTGAAATGGTTGTAAAAAACCGGGTTTGAAAATCGTCATTACGACGGCCTCGAAAGGCGTGTTGAAATGGTTATAAAAACCGGGTTTGAAAATCGTCATTACGACGGCCTAGAAAGGCGTGTTGAAATGGTTGTAAAAACCGGGTTTGAAAATCGTCATTACGACGGCCTCGAAAGGCGTGTTGAAGTAGTTATAAAAAACCGGGTTTGAAAATCGTCATTACGACGGCCTAGGAAGGCGTGTTGAAATGGTTATAAAAAACCGGGTTTGAAAATCGTCATTACGACGGCCTAGGAAGGCGTGTTGAAATGGTTATAAAAAACCGGGTTTGAAAATCGTCATTACGACGGCCTAGGAAGGCGTGTGACGGTCGGCGAAAGACCGAGGTTTGAAACGGCCATTATAACGGCGCAAAAGGGTGATTTTGAAAGTTTGAAAAATGACACGGAAGGACTTATGATCAAGTAGCACATAAGCACTCACAGTTCATTATATTATGCATTATGCTGACACGGGTTTTGGCTTAGAAAGGTGGGTTACACACCAAGCAATCAAACCCCGATTTGCGAGAGGGATACCAATCCAAACAAAATGTGTAAGGAGGGTGCCCTAGCCTCGTGCTCGAAAGTGATGAAAGCTCTTTGACGAAACAGGAATGTGTAACGTCAATGGTATGCTTGACTCAATCGGGATTCGAAACGCGGGGATGAGAAAACTCATGCCGACGAGACGAGCCAATTGGTCGAAAAGGGTTAGATTGTGGGCCCGGACAAGGAACCCGACCGTGACTGTAATATCAATTAATGCATTCCAACCAAGACCTCGTTCGAGTCTCACCATCTAGGGATCACAAAGACGTAAGTGTCCTAGTAACCCCCAGCGGAGTCGCCAAACTGTGGACATGGGCCACGTCTCGGCCTGTGGATTCGGGGGTCCACCTACCGGTCCGTAGTTGCGGGCTACCTGCACGCCAGGCCAATCTGTGGACGTGCAGCGGTCTTTTGAAAGCCACGCTCGGCGGCGTAAAAATGCTTTTGACCGGATCGCTTTAGGTCGGTCGGTTTCGTCTCGGTAAGGGGCTAGAAACGATTAGAGATGTTTGGAGAAGCCACCAAGCATTTGTGGGATGCCTGGAACCCGTTCGAATTCCACTTTATACCTCGGTCAAATAGAAGCACAAAGCAGCGTTTGACATAGGTACTAAAGATAAGGAAATCGTCCCTCTTTAGCATCCTATCTCTAGAATGACTCTCGTACGCCCTAGATAAGGTTGTACACTATCCAAAGTTTCTGAGTAAGAGGTGAAGGTACTTTATTGGGAAGCCCTTTAATCAGACACCAAATCCCGCCCGCGGTAGCGGCGTCTACTGATCGATCTTGGTTGGTTGAATGCAAAAGTTGATAAAACGTTTTAAATGCTTGAATGCGCATCCAATAATTTAAACCTAACATGTGAGAGCTTTCTAAGTCGGTTGATTTAATCCAAGTATCAAGTGTAAGATGTCGAGTTGGATTAATGATTGATTCGCATGCAAGACGGAAATTAAACATCCATTTACCGTATTAGGTTTAGGGTGCATAACGTGATCCATTTGTCTTGGTAAATCGTTTTGTAAATGTGATTTTAAATAGTCATCTAATCCGTCCTGTATCCGGGCTAACCGGAGTCGGGATCGTCCTGGACTAATGCTGGAAAGGGAACAGGCCCTGTACCAGACGGCTACATGAGGCGCGAGCCAGCCGGCGGTGTAAAGAGGCCTCCCCTGGTTCTGGAAATGAGAAAGAAGAGGCCCGTTTGAGGCGTGAGTCAGCCTACGGTTATATGCCGTATTCTGGCCATTTGAAAAACGTTATAAAACGTGTTGAAAAATGGGTGTTTGAACCCGATTTGGTTTGAATGGGTTGTTTAGACAGCGTTTTTGTTGATTTGAAGAACTAGACTCGAATAATCATCATTATTGTGATAATATTCGGTGTCGGGTTCGACTTGATAAGCTTGACATGAATAGTTTTGAAAATTATTATGAACTAATTATTTTAAGTTCATTTGAATGTAATTAGTCCATACTCATCATCGTACCCGGGTTAAAATCCGACATGGTATATAGAACCAAGGATGACTTTGTGTTGGGGACTAATATGTTTATTTTGAAAAATGTAAAGAAATGAAATAAAAGGCTTTAAAATACCTTTTAAATGTTATTAACCAAATATTATCACCGAAACACGGATTTAACCGTCATGGTATTAGGAACCAAGGGTGAAAAATGTTTTATGGTTAAAACAAGTGAAATGAAATAAAAAAGGGTTTGAAAATATTTGAAATGGTAAAAACCGATTACAAATATGAAAACGAATTAAAGGGGAAAGACGAGAACAAACACGGTTGATCTTCGACCTGGACACCCCATTTAGGCGCGGGCAAGCCTGCAACCTAAGGGGCTTCTGTCTCAGGCCAAAAATAAGTTTTGGCTCGTTTATCCCATGTTTTGGTTCACGTTATGCACGTTTTAGCATGTTAAAGTCATGAAACAAATGAAAACATGATAAAAAGAGGATTTTTACACCCTCATACTTACATGTTTGGTTATGGCGAGTGACCAACGTAAGTGTAACAACTCGTTTGGTCGGAAAAGACTCGGTTTAAAACCGTTTTGGTAAGTAAAAGGAGTGTTTTAAGATTAGTGACGGTGTAGTGGTCGAAGTGGTCGGTCAAGTGATTTAATGCACAATGACGTTACCAAATAATGTGTAAGGCTTGTATTTACGATAGGTAGGTCGTAAATACGCGTCGGATTGTGACTTAAGAAGTCGAGTCGAGAATTTTAAGGGAGAAAAGAGGGGGCGGACACTCGTGTAAGTCTCAAATGGGGGCATTTGAGGGGTATTTATAGGGAAATGAGTGGTTGTGTGCGTTTTGAGCGACGTGGCCACCTGGGCTGCTTAAAGAGGCGCGAGCCACGTCGCGGGTCTTCGAGGTGTGTTGTCGCTTTCATACAAACGCAATCATGATTTGTTCTATCCTAGGTTTTGTAGTCGTATGTTTGGTACTTGACCAAACATAAATCTAGGAAAACTTAAGGTAGAAGGTTTGAACTGTTTTGTTTTTGGTGGTTGACTCGGTTTGACTCGTTGTTGGAGTCGGGATTTGAATTTTTGAGTCGATTTTTGGTCCGGTGTCGGTTTTGACTCTAGTTAGTGTCATTGCGACCCCATCTTCGTGCATTAAACACTCCAGGCATTTTTGAAATGTTTTGATATGTTTAACTTTCGAAATCGTTTTATGTTTTCCGACGTAAAGTTGTACACAAACTGTCGATCAAACGCCGCGATTCCAAAACATGTTGTAGTCCGATAATCATCGGGTTATTTGTTGGAGTCTTAGCAGATACTAGGTATCTACAAGCACAGGAAATTAATCTAACAAATTAAAAGCCTAAGATTGAAATAATCAAGCAAGCACAGACTAAAATAATCTCAGACAAACAATGTGAGTCAGAACAAACCAAGTAAGCACAGGCTTGTCTAAGACACACCACCATGTACTTACTTAGTATCTAAGCAAGCACAAGACACTATTAAGCCTGACTTACAACTAAGACTCGACAAAGTTAATAATATTGAAATTTTGAGAGTAATTCTCATGTTTTTCATTCAATCATAATCTGAATATTATAATGGAGAATGACTCTTTATATAGAGCTTATAAATGCAGCAAACTAAAATCCTAAGAAGAAATCTAACCATTGATGTAAAGCTACTTTAATCTAAGGGTTGATTTTGAATAAAGTAAGAGGACAAACTGATATGATCTGAATGTCAAGTATTAAGGACAAATATGAGCTATTATACTGTCTTATTATAAGGCCAAAAGTTGCTAAGGACAGTAGAGAACAAAAAAGAGGAGACAAAGGGAAGAAGAGGACAAGCTGTCACTTTCATTGTGTCTTCTCAAAAGTAAACTGCTTTTGATTACATGTAAGGGTCTCCTTTTCTTGTTTTCTGATGCTCAAATACTTGGTATTATTTAAGGGTCAAAATGTATCCTTGGACATGCCATTCAAGCCAGGACAAATGGACAAGAAGGCCCTTGCTGCACACAAATGCAAAATAGACCTTTGCACAGCATTCTGGAATCAAACCTTCCTTGCAGATGCCACCATTTGCTGCTCAAGATGAACTAGGGTGACTATCTTATACCAATAGAAAGCTAAATGAGTTAGCTTCCTATTCCAATTGGAATCATTCAATGATCATGTCTGGATCTTCAGTTATAGGCCTTTGAGTGAGGTCGGGTCAAGACTGAGCTGTACAACAGCTTTCACATATCAGCCTTGTATTCAAAAAATAAAATCTCTTGTTTCAGGTTGAATTAAATTGCCTAGCTCAAATGAAAGCTAATGATGTTAGCTTTCATCTCCAAAAATAATTAGCCCCATAAGCGGCCTATATTTTGAGATATAAATTTTTGAGTAAGATCACGCCAGATTTGGATGTTCAGCACTCTTCCTGTGCAGTAGCATCATTTTTGAAAATTCATATCTTGTATCTCAGATTGGCTAATAATACCCATGGTAGCTCAAATGAAATCTAAGCAAGTTTTCTTTCACCTCAAAAAAGAATCAATAAAAAAGAATCAGTAGAGTTTGAGTTATTCAAGTTTGAACACTGACAAGTCATTTCAGAAAACTGAATTGCATTCCTGCGTGACAGTTTTTGAAGCTTGATTGTGAAACATCTACACGATTAAAGTTACTGATTCCAACTTTATAGGAAAGTAAACTTTTCCAAGATTTTATGCATATAAAGAACATAAATTTAAGCCATGTAAAACTCTAGATATGATCATCTGAAGTTAGACCTGAAACACTGAGGCTGTTGTGAGGATTTCAGGTTTTCTGAGTTCCATTTTGATCAAAAAATACATTCAATTGTTTCATTGCCTTGCACAGCTCCATGAAATGTTCTCTTGGCTTGAAAATGAAGGACCCTTGCCCCTAGCTCCTATTGCAACCTCCCCAAGTTCAAAAAATTTGGCCTTAAATTTTGAATGCATAAAAATCATTTAGTCAAGATGAGTTCACCCTTTATTGATAATAGGTAAATCCTAATTAGATTGAAGGCATCCCCATGAAGCTTCAGAAGATTCAAACCCCTTCAAGCTTGAATGCTACTTCTAGAGACCAAGTATCATAACTTCCACCTGGATCATAAATCAGAATTGTAAGGGGTAAGAATTGTGTTACACCATTCCCAATATCATCCTTAAGGGCTTCACTTCCTTGATTTAATCTTCTTGGCGGTTGGCCACAACCATAAACATTGATTCCTGGAGCATTGATTCTTGGAGCCTGTAACCAAAGAGTATATTTTGGCCTGTTAAGGAGAACAAACCATGGCTGATATTTCAGGCCACTGTTTTCAGAATTCTCACAAGCACACTTAGGATACAAGAGGATTTGTTGATGCATACTTTCACCTTCATTAATAAATTATTTTATAACAGTAGGAGGGAAGGTCCTCCCTGGATCAAATACCATGATTGCTTGCCTTGGACTAATAGGAGTAACACCCAGAAGTTCAACAACAAGAATGGAGAATTGGACTTTCAAACCTAAAGTAAGTGCACTCTCATTGCCTCTATTTGTGCCCATTCCTGTTTTCTTTTCAATTGAGTCCACGTACCCTTTACCATAAGACCAAGGTGGCTCTACGCCAAGATTAAAAATAACAATATCACATGCTAAGACCAGCAGCACATACTCACTTAAGCTCAGACCATAATGAGCATCAACACAGCTAGTAGAGCACAATAATGCAATTAAGGGGCTGCTACTATTTTTATGCATTATTCTCAATATAAACATCACTAATAGTGCTGAAAATCCTTCAAGACCATGTAAAGAATTTGCACTTGATATCCTAGACATTTCCAACAAAACCTTATAATGAATTTGCATAATATTCACCTCAAAATACAACAATTTTAGAACCGGCCAGCAGGGTTTTAATTGATCCATTTCACTATTAAAAAATAATTTTCACCTTGAATGAAGAAGGATAAAAATTTCAGAAATGGACTTCCTACTTAGCAGCACAGATAACTCCCAAGAATGATATTTCAAACCTCTAAACTTCCCAAACCAGTTTACAACATCACTCTATGGCAACTTGTAAACGCTACCGCTCATATTACCAATTTTCATTCTTACATGTATGAAATTGTACCCAACTGATCAAGGCTAACTTGTAACCTCACCAACATGTAAAAATGGAAGTGTGGGGTTGAAATAGTACATGTTATACCTCCCAAGATGTTGGTTTTGAAGCAAATATCAGGTCTGGTGCATGGGGTCAGATTTGGCACATTTGAGTATGGAACAATCCAAGACTCTCCCCTTGATTCACCCTTGATTGAATCCCTATAACCTCTGCTACTGAGCATCATCATTAACTGTCTGGACTTCAAAGTTTGAAGGTGAGGCAGTCCTTGCTTCATAACCAGCTCTAAAGGACCCAAATCAATAACTTGGTCTTTGCTTGTATTATGAAGAAGGTCAAGGTTGTAGTAGGCTTGCTCTTCCTCTTGATTGGTAGTCTCAAATGTAGTGTTGAATGTGATTCCAAACGCAGAACACTGGCTTCCCAAAACAGTAGTACAAGATCTATTCATTTTTGTACAACCACTCATGACTTTTGGTTCAAGGTACTTAGACTTAGGACAAGCAATATCCGAGCATGGCATAACAACCCTTTGGCCTGAACCCTTTTCCTTCCCAACTGTTTTGATGGCCCCTAAACTCTCAACTTTAGCTAAGACCTCATGTTTCCTAGGCCTTGCTAAGCTCCTTTCCACACACAAAGCCAATTCAAGTAATTTACCATATGAATTCTTCAACTCTAAGTTAATTCTTTTAGAAATTTCAGATTTCAAACCATGGTAGAATTTGACTCCTTTTTGAACATGATCAACTTCTTTGTCACACACAAAGTGTAATTTCTCAAATAAATTAGCATATTCAACAACACTCAAGAAATTTTGCTTAAGGGTTTTAAGTTCAGCCATAATTTATCCAAGATAGATCAAGATAAGAGCTTTAATCTCATGTTCATTTCAAGTTTAAACCAAGATATTATCCTACCCTTCCCTTCCATTCTCCTTGAAAAATTAAGAGTATTATACCACGACAAAGCAGAACCCTTTAAACAAGACACAACCAGTTCACACTTCTCTTTATCAAAAAAACATTTGTTCTCAAAATAGCATTCAACACCATATAGCCAAGACACAAAAGCTCTACTGTTTTCACCACTAAACAAAGAAAGTGTAAAAGCTTTACCTCTGCCTCTAAGGGCAGGATGGGACTTAGAACACTTATGGAGCAGGTGGTGTTATCCTTAGCTCAAATCAGGTGGATCAGGTGGATTTGGCTGCTTTGGAACTCCATGACTGCTAGTTGCTTTCCTTGTATGCACAACACCTTCATGTCCTCTTCTTAAGGCTTGTAACGTCCTCATAGCTGCTGCCATGGACTTGGTAAGAGTGCCAAGTTCACGAGCCTTCGTCTTAGGATATGGAACATAAGGGATAACACCATTGACAATTGATTTACCCATAAAAATCAGAATGCAAAAACTTCAGAAAACAAAATTTTTTTGAGAGGACTATCCCAAGACTAACACAAGCATGAAACTTATGTTATAACGTGGCTCTGATTACCAATTTGCAGTGTAATGGTGAGGGATTCTTATATTTTGAGAGATTCAAAGTTGGAATAAACAAACTATAGGGCTGTTCAGAATCAGAGTAATAACACTTTCAAAAAAGAGGGAATTTTCTGAAGAAACTCTAGCAAATGTGCAATCTTTGTTCAGCAAATGTGCAGCTGAGTTTAACAAATGTGCAAGTATTTCAAGTTTCTGAACAAAAAAGGAAAATTGAGGCTCTTTTTGTGAGGCAATTTTTCTGAAATAAGATGCAATATATAAAAGGGATGTAGTTATCAGAATAACTTCTAAGCAAGCACAGAAAATTAATCTAACAATTTAAAAGCCTAAGATTGTAATAATCAAGCAAGCACAGACTAAAACAATCTCAGACAAACTATGTGACTTAGAATAAACTAAGCAAGCACAGGCTTGTCTAAGATACATCATCAGGTACTTCATCAGTATCTAAGCAAGCACAAGACACTATCAAGCCTGACTTATAACTAAAACTCAGCAAAGTTAATAAGATTTGAAATTTTGAGAGTAATTCTCACGTTTTTCATTCAATCATAATCTGAATATTACAATGGAGAATGACTCTTTATATAGAGCTTACAAATGCAGCAAAATAAAACCCTAAGAAGAAATATAATCATTGATGTGAATCTACTTTAATCTCCGGGTTGATTTTGAAAAAAGTAAGAGGACAAATTGATAGGATTTGAATTTCAACTATTAAGGACTAATATGAGCTATATATGGCCCAAAGCTGCTAAGGACAGTGAGAACAAAAAAGAGGAGACAAAGGGAAGAAAAGGACAAGCTGTCACTTTCATTGTGTCTCCTTAAAAGTAAACTGCTTTTGATCACATGTAAGGGTCTCATTTTCTTATTTTCTAAGACCATCTCCAACCATGATTTTTACTTCTCATCTCACTCTCTCTTATCACTTCTTACTCATCCACCTCATTATTCCTCAACTTCTCTATTTTACACTTTCAACAATAATTTACACTTATTCCTCATCACTCTCTTTCATCATTTATCTCTCTTACTTTAAAATACCTCAAAAATTTTTTACATTAAAAATATATTTTCGTAATTTTTTCGGGTTTACAACTCGATAATTTACCGACTTCGGTTTTATTATAGAAAAAAGGCAAGACATTTTTTTTCTTTAAAAATATCCGTGTTTGGTAAAGATAAGAATGAGATTAATTTACCCCATAATTACGAATTCTTAAACGTCTATTAAAAAAAGAATATTTAAGAGAGTAAAGAAAATCAAAGAAAGAAGATAAGAAAAAGTAAGCGAATATATGTCAATACCACTACCTATTTGTAGAGAAAAAAATAGGAACTGTAGTGTAATTATTTTTTTTCAAAAAAATAATTACATATTAAGTTTTGGCAAAAATAAAAAATAGGTTAAAAAATTATTGTACTCTGAAAAATGCTAGAGATAGAGAGAGAAAAATCTCTGAAAATTAGCTGCGATCTAACCTAAAATTTAGAGCCGTCATCATGGCTGTTATGACATTCTCTGAAAATCCTTTTTCCCCCTTAGAATCATCATCAAAATCAACAAAAAATCAAAAAATTCTCCAAAAAATTCTCAAAATAAACAGAATGTTACAGCAGTTCAGGCGGATAATGGGACAAATTCTCTTCAAAATAGTGTTACAGTTCCTCAGACTGCGGATACAGAGAAGACAAAGTTGATAAGTGAAGTTCAAGGTATCACGGTTTTGAATCTCGATGAAGGCAGGAGTGATCAACCTGGAACTGGATGGGTCCTTCGCCGTGGTGGGAAAGATGTTCCTATAATGACAACAATCAACGAAGAGGAAGAATTCGAGGATCTCCTTCAGTTTACACCTGAGGATGTCAAAAAGGAGGTACCTTTCTGGAATCACTCTGTTGTTTGTTATATATTAAGGGCAAATCCCCCATGGGATGTGATTGAGGATTTTGTGTTTCGTGTGTGGGATCAGTTTGGGGGTGGATAGGGTCTCTTTTATGGATAATGGTATTTTTCTTGTACGATTTAAGAGGCCAGAGCAGAGAGATGCGTTATTGAATTCTGGGTATTATTTATTTGAGAACAAGCCGGTTGTTGTTAAACCCTGGAATTCTGATGCTGATTTGGTTAAGGGAGATGTGGATATTGTGCCTGTTTGGATTAGAATGACAGGAATTCCCTTAAAATTTTGGGGTGACTGTTTATCAAGCATTGCGGGTTTGGTTGGAAAGTTTGTTAAAAAAGATGAATTAACTGCGGAAAAAATCAGGCTTAGCTATGCTAGGGTGATGGTTGAGCTTCATATGGGACAAACTTTGCATAATATGGTGCATTTTCTAGATGAATTTGGGAACAAAGTTAATGTGAAGGTTGAGTATGAATGAAGGCCTATTGCCTGTGCAGTTTGTAAGGGTTTTGGGCATGATGAGCATCAATGCAGGAAGAAAGCAGCACAGAGGAAGCCTAAAAACAGGTATGGCGACCTGTGCAGAAACCTGTGCAGGAACCTGTGCAGAAACCTGCTACTCAATCACCAGTGCAGATTACTCCATTGTTTACTCCTGAAGTATTTCCACCACTAGCTCGGGTTATTGCTTCTACTCCAGCTAGGCAGTTAATGAGACTCAATAGACAAGATGGTGCTATTGGGCAGAAGGTGGTAGGGAAATCTGGTGCTTATACTTTTATGGATGCCTTGAATGGGATGAATACTCCTGGGGCAAGGGTTATTGAGAGTGGTAAAGACCCCCCTTCCAATAAGTCTAATGCATAGTTTAGGTTTCTGGAATGTCCGGGGTCTTAATGACCTGAATAAACAGAAAGTAGTGAAGTGGTTTATGCATAATAATGGTGTAGGATTGTTTGGGCTTTTAGAGACTAAATTAAAACCTAGTGTATTACTTAATAAGAATACTTCCTTGTGTGATAGGTGGAGTGTTTCTACTAATTGTAGTTGGCATAAAGGAGGTAGAATATGGGTATTATGGAATCCTCTTTGTTTTGATGTGAACTTCTTAGCTTATGGTGCTCAGTTCATTCATATGTTGGTTAAGCCCAGATTAGATAATAAACAGTTTTTGTTAACAATGATTTATGCCTTTAATGGCTTAAATGAGAGGCAGGAGCTTTGGATATTTTTAAAGCAAGAGTCTGAGAGTTGTTCTTTACCCTGGTTGTGGACTAGGGATTTTAATACTGTCCTTTCTCCTGTTGAACATCTGGGAGGTAATACTACTGAGGCTGAGATGGAGCAGTTCTAGGATTGTGTGTCTATTTGTGGGATGGAGGATATCTCTGCTAATGGAGCCTTATTCACTTGGTCCAATAAACAGGATGCTGGGAGTGGAGTTTATAGTAGGCTTGATAGAATAATGGGCAATCAGGAATGGGTTGAGAGTTTTGGTGATTATCTGGCACATTTCCATCCTGAAGGTCTATTTGACCATTGTCCTTGTACTTTGGTTGATAGGCATGCTGATTTTGGTGGCAAAAAAAGCTTTAAATATTTTAACATGTGGGGGACATCTGAGGAGTTTAAAGACTGTGTGACTGGTGTATGGAAGACTAACTATATTGGCACTAAAATGTTGAAGGTGGTTAAGAAGCTTAAAGCTTTGAAGCCTGTTTTGAAGCTGCTGAACAAGACTTGTTTCTCTGATGTGGAGAATAGTACTGTCATTGCTAGTGCACTGTTAGAGGAGATTCCGGGGAAGCTAGTGGAATAACCTGGGGATTTGGAGCTTATTCAGAAAGAGTATAACCTTTCCCAGGAGGTGCGGGCTTTGATTGAGGCTAGGGACAGTTTCCTGGTTCAAAAAGCCAAGGTTCAATGGTCCATTGCAGGGGACATCAACACTGCCTATTTCCACCATGCTATCAAGAAAAGAATAATGATGAATAAAGTTATGCAAATTGAGACAAAAGAGGGGCTTCTCTGTACTGAAGGGAGTAAGATTCAGCAAGCCTTTTTGGACTACTATGAGGAGCTGTTAGGTTAGCATACTAAGACTGATGATGTTAATGTTAGAGTGGTAAGAAGGGGTAATTGCTGTACTGATGAACACTGGAATATGCTGGCTAAGCCTGTTACTCTTGAGGAGATTAAGAGTTGCCTATTTAGTATTCCTAAGGATAAATCTCCTGGTCCTGACGGTTATACTAGTCAGTTTTTCAGGGATGCGTGGGACATTATTGGAGATGAGGTAGGGGGAGCTATTCTGAATTTTTTTGACTCAGGTAAATTACTCAGTCAAATAAATTCCACTGTGATCACACTTATACCTAAGATGGAAAGACCTACAAATGTTACACATTTCAGGCCTATTGCGTGCTGTAATGTCATTTACAAGACTATTTCCAAGCTCCTTTGTAATAGGTTGGCCATGGTCTTGCCTGATATTATTAGCAGGAACCAGGGAGCATTTGTCAAGGGTCGTAGTATTCTGGAGAACATACTAATTTGTCAAGATTTGGTGAGATATTATTCAAGGAGAACTGTGTCTGCTAGGAGTATGTTTAAGTTGGATTTACATAAAGCTTATGATACTATTGAGTGGGGATTTGTTGAGCAAATGCTGAGTGCTTTGAATTTTCCTGAGAAGTTTAAGGGATTGCTTATGAGTTGTATCACTTCTACTTCTTTTACCTTGAACTTGAATGGTATACAGTTTGGCTACTTCCATGGGAAAAGGGGTTTGAGGCAAGGTGACCCTATGTCCCCTCTTATATTCACAATTTGTATGGAGTATCTGACCAGGATTCTGGATTATGCTACTCAACAGTGGTATTTTAGGTATCATCCTTTATGTGCTGGGTTGAAATTGAACCATCTGTTATTTGCAGATGATTTAATGTTATTTTGTAAAGGAGATGTGAGGTCCATGATGCTGATGTTGAGGGCTATCTCTACCTTTTCAGCTGGATCAGGGTTAAGAGTGAATGCTAGTAAGTCTGAGGTTATTTTTAATGGAGTTTCAGATGAGTTGAGAGCTGACATTATTCAAATTTCGGGGTTTAAAGAAGGGCAGCTACCCCTTAGATATCTTGGAATCCCAATCCAACCTGGTAGACTATCAAGGCAGGACTGCAATATTCTGCTGGATAGGATTACTGCTAAGATTAGAGGGATTGGAGCTAGGAAGCTTAGCTATGCAGGAAGGCTTACTTTGATTAATTCTGTCCAGAATACTTTACACAATTATTGGACGTCCATCTTTTTGATTCCAAAATGCATTATCACTAGAATTGAGGCGATTTGTAGGAATTATTTATGGGATGGTGGAGCTGAGTATCAAAGAGCACCTCTGGTAGCATGGCATACAGTTTGTTGTACTAACAAGAAGGAGGTTTGGGGATTAAAGAAGCAAGGGTGTGGAATATAGCAACAGTTGGTAAGCTTGTTAACTGGATTTATACTAAGGCAGATGGGTTATGGGTGTTTTGGATAGATCATGTGTATATGAAAGGAGGTTATTGGAATACTTATAGTCCTCCTTCTGATGTTAATTGGAATTGGAGGAATATTTGTAAGGTGAGGAGTAGGTTGGCTGCAGGGTTTCAGAATGGTGTCTGGATTCATGATTCTAAAGGCTATTCTGTGAGCTCTGGGTACTGTTGGTTGCAGGGTACACACCCCCCTGTGCAATGGTATAAGGATGTTTGGGACAATTGGTGTGTCCCTAAGCATGCCTTTATAGGTTGGCTTATTAAGAGAGAAGCACTGAATACACGTTTGAAGTTGCAGCATATTGGAGTTTGTAATTCTGATAGTTGTGTCCTTTATGAAGGAGGACCTGAATCTCATACTCATTTATTTCAGGACTGTCCTTACAGTATCAGGGTGATAGGCTGCATTGAACATTGGCTGCAGTTGAAGTTACCTAATGATGGCATGAATTGTACTGATTTGCAGAGATGAATTGGAAGAGTGGCTCTTGTTGCCTGCTGGTACCATCTCTGGCAGGAACGAAATAGGTGCAGATTGGAATTGAATCTGCAAAAACCAGACTACATTGGGGAAGTTGTTAAGAAGCTGGTGATAATTCGGTTAAGAGGTTGCATCTCAGCCCCAGCTCGTATTTCAGATAAGGAGTGGTTACAAAGGATAGGGATAATTGCTTCATAGATTTGTCTTTGTAATTGATAGTAGTGTAAGAAGTTGCTAAAATGTAGGCTGAACTGATGTATGCTTTGGTTTTTTTGAAATATAAAAATGCTCACATTACACCAAAAAAAAATAGGTTAAAACTAATTAGTTGGATAAATGTGTATATAATAAATAATACATTGCACATCTACTTTCTGAGAATTATATAATTAAAAAAGTAACAAAAGAGATGATATGGACAATGTTTCACGCAGTGTTTCAATCCTTGAGTAACCACACAGTGTTGCAATCCTCATCCCAAATTTGACTCCACCTGGCAGTTTTTTGTACGACAAAGACAAACGCGGAGAGTGAAAAGATTTGTTAGAGATGCTCTAATGATCAAATACTTGGGATTATATAAGGGTCAAAATGTATCCCTGGACGTGCCATTCAAGCCAGGACAAATGGACAAGAAGGCCCTTGCTGCACACAAATGCAAAACAGACCTTTTTCACAGCATTCTGGAATAAGACCTTCCTTGCAGATACCACCATTTGCTGCTCAAGATGAACTAGGTTACCTCCCTTATACCAATTGAAAGCTAAATGAGTTAGCTTCCTATTACAATTGGAATCATTCAAATATCATGTCTGGATCTTCAATTATAGGCCTTTGAGTGAGTTCAGGTCAAGACTAAACTGTACAGCAGCTTTCACATATCAGTCTTGTATTCAAAAAATCATATCTCTTGTCTCATGTTGAATTAATTTACTTATGATAGCTCAAATGAAAGCTAATTATGTTAGCTTTCATATCCAAAAAGAATTATCCCCAGAAGGGACCTATAACTTGAGATATAAATTTTTGAGTAAGAACAGGTCAGATATGGATGTTCAGCACTCTTCCTGTGCAGTAGCAGTATTTTTGAAAATTCATATCTTGTAACTCTGATTTGCTAAAAATAACCATGATAGATCAAATGAAATATAAGGAAGTTAGATTTCACCTCCAAAAATAATCAACCAAAAATAACCAGTAGAGTTTAAGTTATTCAAGTTTGAACACTGACAAGTCATTTCAGAAAACTGAATTGCATTCCTGTGTAACAGTTTTTGAAGCTTTATTGTGAAAAATCTACATGATTAAAGTTTCTGATTCCAACTCCATAGGAAAGTAGACTTCTTCAAGATTTTATCCATATAAAGAACATAAATGTTAGCCATGTAAAACTCCAGATATGATCATCTAAAGTTAGACTTAAAACTCTAAGACTGTTGTGAGGATTTCAGGTTTCGTGAGTTCCATTTTGATAAAAAATTGCATTCAATTGTTTCATTGCCTTGAACAGCTCCATGAAATGTTCTCTTGGCCTAAAAATTAAGGACCCTTACCCTATCTCATGCTGCAAGTATCCTCGGTGCAGGGAGAGGAGGCTGGTGGTTTGGACGGAGTTGGATTGTAATTTGAGAGGATTTGTACAAATTGGGAAATGAGGGCCTAAAAATGAGAAGGGTATAATAGTCATTTATGTCCATGATTAAGTTAATCATGTCCATGAATGACCATGATAGCCTATCGTACACCTAACAAAGATAAATACCCTAGACACAATTGAATGTAGTAATAGGGGTCGAACAAAAGGAGACGGGAATTGTTAATTAGTTGTTATGGGTTGAATTCTATCAAGGTCGTTAAATGTATGATTGCTTGGTTTAGTTGGTTATGATAGAACAATAATAAAGAAATAGCCTAGAAAAGTCGGGTCACACATGCAAATTATGTAAATGCTTACGTTAAACATAGGAGTTGCTAATGTTGCTAATTGTTTAGCCTTAAAGACAACCACCTCTCGGCCTTATTGTCAATCATAGGTCGGGTCCTAGAGAACTCTCGTTATGACTAGGTCGTCTACTAACACATGTTTAGTCTAATTCAATTTCGTGCCTCTCGACTTATAAAAGTGAATTAACAAATTTAATCTAAGATAGTGATCATTTATCAAACACTAACAATACAATGCAAACATGTGAAAGAAACAATGAAACGATATTATAACATCTTAATTCAACAATTGCAAGAACTACTTATGCATGGTTTCCCTTATTCCCTAGACAAATTTAACTACTCTTGCATAATGTAAACTAAACTAATGAAAAATGATAAAGTAAACATGATAATTAGTAAATGGAAATAACAAAGGAATGACAAAGTAATACTAGAAATGAGATTACCTTTATAATGAAAATAGAACTTGAATATAGAAGAACAAATACTTGAAATGGAAATTGCAATTGAACTTGAAATGTTTAAAGGAAATTACAATAAGGAAATGCTTACAGGAAATCTAATCTAACCTAAACTAAGAACTGAAATGAGAGTATAAAAGTGGTGTAGAAGGTGTGTAAGAAGTGTGTTTTAGGTCCCGGATCAACACCCTTTATAAAAGACCAAAGGGAGTAACGGAAACGAGCTAGAAGAGGCTAACCCCGATCGGGCCACCCCACTCCGATCGGAGTCATGTGTTTTTTGGTTATTTCTATTAATTCCTCAATAATCAACACCAAGTAACTTATGCTCCGTCATTAAGCTCCTTAATCACTCGAGTTAAGAGCATCATTTGGCATCCTATGAGCATCTCCAAGCTTGACTCTTGGTCTTGCTTGACTTGGACTTTTCTTTTGGGCCAATTCCATTTCTTCACTTGTTCATCAACCCAAGCTCCATACTTCTTACTCGGGCTTGGAAATTAGCAAAATACCCTTCTGAGGTCATGCTTAGTCTTTTTAGCCTCGTGAACTCATGTGCTTGCTACTTTGACGGGAAAAAGCCACTAAAAGCTTAATTTCCTAGAAAACACAATGAAAACAAGCAAACACAACTAGAACACAGAATTAGCTCATAAACACTAACATTAGTGCAAATGACATGTAAAATAAATCTAATATAGGGGGTTAAAATGTATATAAAATGGACTTATCAAACTCCCCCAAGCTAAACCCTTGCTTGTCCTCAAGCAAGCACACAATACAATGTATGATAAGGACAAGGGTACGAGCAAAAATCATCCCTTCCAAATGCAATTCCCATCAAGTAACTTTAGAGCACAATGAGTCAAATCCCGAAACAACATGGGCATAGGGAAAATGCTACAACATGGATGAGATTTATATGACGGCGTAGCATAAAGACTTCACATGAACTTTTCGGCCCTTGCATGATATTTTTGACTTTGACCTCTCACGATTCACTCGTTACTCATTTATAAGTGAGAGGATTTTTGTGGGAGTAGCACTCACCTATCCTCGACTCATGTGAGTGTGCCCGCAATCTAATATGGTAGTCATTTCAAATCACAAGTAAAAAACAATCAAAATGCAAGCATATAAAAGAAGCCAATGGGTAAGAAGAAGGCAATTTGTAATGGGTAAGAAAGGGGAACATATGAATTATGGTATGTGGAGCTAAGTCAAGCTAACAACAACCAAGTGCAAGGATGCTCAATCCCAAACTAAACCCAATATTTTAATGCAAACCATAAGAAAACTCTCCAAAAGATGATAATAAAACATGGGAATTTTTCTTAATTCCACTTCTTCTTTTTCTCAATACAATTCATGCCTCTTTTTTTTCTTTTCTTTTTCATTCATTTTTTTTCTTTCATCATTTTTTTTTTCATTTCATTTCTTTTCTTTCTTTCCTACTTCTTTCTTTCATAAACCAATTCCGGAAAATAGCAATTCCGGCATAACCAAGCTCACAAAGACTCAAAATTAAGCATATCCCAAATGAGCACCCTAACACCAAAGACATAGCTACTAGCTTAACAAGGTAGGCATGTTTAAAATGTAGCTAGATAAGATGTAAACATGTGTAATAAGGGGCTAGAATTGGGCAACAATGTCAATGTGAATGGCTTCAAATGCAAGCATATTATGAAAGTAATGCTCATAAAAAAGATGAAACAGAAACCATACTTGTGTGTTATTGATATAACACACACCATAAGGAGACCTACACTCACTTAAGTGAGACCGAAAATGGATGAACCGGTCCAAGGAGGCTCTACCTTACCATCTTGTAGCTTGCCAAAAGTCAAGATCAAACCTATTTGGTTCAAATTTCATCTTCCACCTACTATGTCAAAACATCCCCATGTATGCAGAACCCGTCAAAAGCGCGACTCATTGGCTTTAAAAAGCTACAATATGGGAAATGCAAAGAGGAAAGACATATGCATAAGACAAAAGGGTGGACACAACAAACATCTTCTCATGAAAATTTTCAAATTTTCAATTTTTTTGGATTTTTTTTAATATATGAAAACAATTAAATAACTAGACTCACTAAATCTCTCCCCCAAGCTAGAACAACACATTGTCCTCAATGTGTAAAATAAAGAAGGACACCCGACAAGGGGAGATGACACCCGACAAGGGGATGACACATGCGAAAATAAAGGAAAGGAAGGAAAGCATACAACCGCGTAGAAGCTCCCCCAAGCTAGCTTGAAAACGGGGCAAAGTCCAATCTAAGTAGCAAAGTACCTGCGAAAGACAAGCTACTACATACGAAAGCAAGTTAAATTTCTTATTGTCCTAACTATTACATCAAAACCAAATTAAAATTGCAATTGTCCAAAAAAAAAACTGTAAATTGTCTTAAAAGGCATAAATGAAAAAAATTTCCCTAAATGAGCACTCTTTGTCCTCTAAAAAAACATGTCAACGCCTTAGAAGTTGATCATATTCCTGTGCATGAGCAATACACAAGCATATGTAAGCAATTGATAAGATTAAAACAAGATATATAAAAGGTAAAGAATGATAAATTTTATCAAAATGCTTATGAAAGATTTCAAAGAGAACCATCGTACTACTCCACTCGTCAGCAAGAGATGGAGTATCAAGCTTAAGACCATAAAATAAACCGTTAGTGCAAATATTATAATCATGAACAATCTAAAATTGGTAGTATGAAAACTCTAAGTGGTAGGACTCATCAAAAATAGGGGGTGCATCCCACTTAACCTCTAAATTAACATCACTAAGTCCTCCATCAACTTCGAATGGGTCAACTACATCCCATGTGAAAGGATTTTCAAAGGTTTCAAATGACTCGAGTAAAACCTTATCCTTTTCATGATATTCGGGTCCAACATCATCCATGGCACGTGTATCAACTACCTTCTCCACGAAATGGTTAATTGGGACAACAATAGGGGAATTTCAAAGAAGAAAGTCGGTTTATCGTCATCGTCATCCAATAATTCAAATTTGTTAGAGGGAACAAACTCACATTGGGAGGTTCGGAGAGCATAAGGAGAGGTAATAAGCTCACATTGGCTCGCTTCCTTTTAAGAAAGTTGTTCCAAACGAGCTTGGAGCACTTTGAGCTCCTCTTGCATGTGCCACACATTTTATTGGCATGCTATCTAAGAAATTCCAAAGTTCCGGCTCTATCATGTAGTAAACACCCCCATTACTCAAGTTTAGAGCCATTTCTCGGGTCTCAAAATCCATGCTATTAAGCACGAAATGACCCAAGTAATCCCCATCAAGAACATATCCAAGGGAGATGAGACCATCGCAAAAATAGTAGAACCGGGCAAGATAGTCATAAAAAGGCTCATCTTTGAGTTGTGGGACGAATCCGTCATTCATTATGAAAGGCCAAGCTTTATTACCTACAAAATAGGCACTAAAACTACAAAGAAACCATGAGAAGATACCAAGGAACAAGTGTTCCCCGAGATAAAATAAAATAAGATAAAATTCAACAACTAATTAGCAGACAAAACTATGCTCCCCGGCAACGGCGCCAAAATTTGATAGGCTATCGCACACCTAACAAAGATAAATACCCTAGACACAAATGAATGTAGTAATAGGGGTTGAACACAAGGAGACGGGAGTTGTTAATTTGTTGTTATGGGGTGAATTCTATCAAGGTCGATAATGTTGGAATATGTGTCCTCCGACAATAATGCGATCACAACTGTCGATCATGATGATCACATGTTTAAGTCTCGTTTTAAAGAATACAATTGGGAAGTAATATTTTACTGTCAACTGGTCAACACATATCGGTAATGATTGGCTGACTAGAGTTTGACATTACTGTCGTGCGACGGTGGTGATCAGTTGATCCCCTTAGGTCATACCTAAAGGGTAACACTCTTAATTGAATATTTAATTGATCGTATGACGATACGGGTTAATTAAATTACTTAAAATTGACGGACGATTTTGGAAGTAATATTTACGTATCTCATTATAATTTGATTAAATAAGATACGGTCTAAGTGATTGAATTGTTTTATTACTTAGATGAAATTATTGTTTAAGGAAACAATTGCATTTGAATGAATAATTTATTATAAATACAAGATGTTGTGATTTATAATTGGTAAATTATTTTGGTTCAAGTAATTATGAATTACTAAGTCGATTTTGTATATGACGTATTTTTATTAATGCGTTGATTTTTAATATGTTAAAAATGCATAACAATTTTACATGACATGTGACATGTGACAAATTGACAAATTGACAAAGATAAAATGGAATCCATTTTATCTTAAGTGGACCGAAATTAGGAGGGAGTATGGTGTTTAAATTATGTTATATTATTTGAGTGGAAAACAATATAATTACACCTAGCCATAGTCATGCAAGCCTATGTTTTCTTGGATAGAAAAACTTGACCATGCATTGGCTCGCTCTCTCTCCTTCCCACCGGTTTTTGAAGGACAAAATAGAGAGTTTTTCTCTATTATTTTTCATTCATAATTCACACAATATTTTCTAGTGTAATAAATAAGAAAGCTCTCTAAGAAAACTAGAGAAATAAAACTCCAAACTTCTTCCTCTCTTAACCGAAAATTAAGAGACCAAAATAAAGATTTTTGAGTCAATTTTGTTTAAAATTAATATTGTTCTAGTAATAATAATATTAATTTTATTAAGTTGTTACCTTGGGTATTATTCCTTAGGAGGGATTCTCTACTTGAATCCTTGTTCATCCATTTTAGGAAGCTCAAGAACAAGTGAGTAGGAGAACTCACTTGTGCCCAAATAATCCGAAATCTTCAATGTAAGATGATGATTTCTTTCTTATTCTTTTATTGTTTGCATGCATAAGATCATCTTTTAATTTTATGACTAAATTAAAATTAAAACATATATGAATATGTTAAGTAAAGAGACATAGATTTCCAACAAGCGGTATCAAGAGCCTTTGGTTGTTTGCATGCAAATCGGTTATAGTTTTTCCGAGTTATACGATTAACATATAAAACTTGTAAATTTGTGTTATTATGATATATCACGAAATAAATTATGCATGTTAAAGTTTCTGATCCTAAAATGTATTTAGGATATTTTGGTTAATTTATGGATTTTTATTGTTCATCTTATATAATAATGGCATTAAAAATGTGATTTTATGATTAAAATGTCATTTTTGGACTAAAATGAGCTAAATTTCGAATTTTCCAGTGGTTTTTGGATATGTTTTCACATATATTATTTTCAGATGACCTGTAAATTTTCATAATTTTTGGAGTTTTTATGCTCGAAATATGGATTTTTCATGATAAAAATCGAATTTAAATGAATAATAGATTAATATGAGATAAATTTTGAATCTGGTCATACAAATTTAGTATGTTGTCTCATGCAATTTTACAAGATGTGTGTAAAATAATAGGCTATATTGAAGTCTTTATGCATAATTTATGAATTTTTGATGAAAAATAGCATAAATAGTGGAATAATTGCTAAAACATACTTCATGACTAAGGAAAAACGTCACATGTTGCATTTTATTACCTATTTCAGATCTAAAATTGAAATGTTGATAAATATAATTTTTCTCATGTTTTTATGATTATATTTGATAAATCCGATAAACCGCAACATTGTTTTTCCCGATAAATTTCAAAATTTTTAACCTAAGTTTTTGAACATTATGAGTGTCATGGTAATTTTCCAGAATGTTCATGAGTTTAAATTTCAAATTTTGAATTTATTTGAAATTTTTGTGATTTATTTGGAGTTTATAGCATTTTATTGTTATTTTGAGTCCTTTAATGAACAATTTTAAGAAATATAAGTTAATTATAGTCAAATAGTTAGTGGAGACTAATTTTAAGTCCTAAGTTGGTTAGGGTAATTAACTTGTGCATAAATATGATTTTATGTAATTATTGTGATTTTAAAAGGTTGAATCACGCAAATCCGTAAAAACCGTTTAATATACGATATTGGCTCCTTAAAGGCGATTTAGCATAAAATTGGGCATGTTCATACATATTATAATGCTGCATTTTATTTATGATTGTCATAATTTTATTTTATATAATTTTTGAATTATGTAATTTTACTTAGTATGGCCTTAGTTTTTAATTGGTATTACCCGAAATGTATGGGAATATCGATTTGGTTGTAATTTATTGTGATCTCGTATCACCGTTTTGTAATTTAATAGATAAAGACGGTGTTACCTCGAGATGCGTGCAAAAAACCGAAGTTCAAGGGACCAATGGAGTTGGTTTCCGAATCTGTAATAGTTAATTAGATTTTCTATTTTAGGAAGGTCATACTAGGATTTCTTTATGCTTTGCATTTTATTTATATGTTGCATGCATCGCTAAATCGCCATAACAAAAACATGCATTGTCATTTTAATCGAGTTTATCGACCGTGTCAATTACAATTATCGTAGTTCACCGCTTTAGTTCACTTAAAACACGATAGATAATAAATTGATATGACCTCTCGCTAAAATAAACAATTGAGACTTAGCCTTACCAAAAAGTAGAAACCATGAAAACCTATTTCGCGAGGGAGTGCACTCGGCCACCCCGGGTTACAAACCTTTTTACGTAGAGGAAGTGGGTGATAAATGTCTAACCATCGAATTCATGTTGATAAGGGTTTCATCGGCTACCCCGTGCCCACGTTAATGTGAATTTGGATCATGGACACATTTATTCGAAATTTGGGTTGAACTCAACAAAAGTATTGATAAGGGTTTCATCGGCCACCCCGTGCCCTTGTCGGATGTGTTTTGGGCTAAAGATAAATGTTAATGTAATTTTATCGACCGAGAGTTCTAAAAATAGAATCGATTAAAAGGTTAATCCACCAAGTTATATTGATAAGGGTTTCATCGGCTACCCCGTGCCCAAGTTAATATGAATTTGGATCTTGGAATCATTTATAATAGTTGGGTAGAGGTCACTATATAAATGCTCATATCTTGTTAAATTATTTACAAGTATGATTTAAAAAGACAAATGTTAATATTTCCTTTTCCTCCATACTTGTAGTTCATTACAATGAATCCATCAAACGCTACCGCGCGATAACTATTGAGTCTTGCCACAATGTTTTTGACGACGTTTGCTTCAACAATGATTTCGACACTACTAGAGAACTTCATTTTGGGATAGGATCGGATGGAAACCTTAACTTAATCACTTCTACTAGACCACCTACTAATACTAGATCTCGTGTGAGCCGGTCTCAGGAAGACCGCCTCATAAAATCTATAGGATCTTTGTCTCTGGAAGATAAAGATGCCAAAACTAGTGGGAGCTCAAGCAATAAAGTTCTTGCTTCAAAGGGCAAAAGGTTCAAGAAGAAGGGAAAGAAAGTGAAAAACTTCAAGCAAGTTGATGATGAGTGCCATTATTGCTATGGCATGGGACATTGGTTTATGAATTGTCCCGTATATTTGCGAAATATAAGGGAAGGAATCATCGTTCCAAAAGGTAAAATTCCTAAGGAAATTTATGTTATTGATATAAATTATACTTCCACTAAGACATGGGTACTAGATATCGGTTGTGGTTCTCACCTTTGTAATCATTTACAGGGTTTAAGAGACGTGAAGAGGCTTAGCAAAGGAGATGTGGATCTACGCCTTGGAAATGGAGCTCGAGTAGCGGCCGAATCCAAAGGAACTTATGTATTAGCTTTGCGTAATGGATTTGAGTTGTATTTACATAATTGTTTTTATATGCCTACACTCTCTAAAAACATTATTTCAATCGCTATGTTAGACATGGACGGTTTTTGTTTTGTCATTGATACCGTCGTTTAGTACCAAAATTAAATTTATAATTCCAAACTAAAACTATAGCTAGTGATAGTAAGGGTCGAACCACAGAGAGACAAGGTTGATTTTGTTTGCTATTTTTCAGTCTATAAAAGTAACAAATAATTGGGGGTTTTGAAATAGGTTGATTAACTGGCTAATTGCAAAAATGAATATTCTCAACAAGATAAAAAAAGGGATCGGGAACTTCGGTTCACCATGGCAAATATCAGGTCAGTAAGGTAGCAAAAGTCTTACGATACGGTCTCAGGGAAAATAAGCTAGCCTTTCGATCAAAGCTCAAATAACCTCACGGTCTATCAATTCCCTAGAATTCATCAACGCTTTCGCTCAAGAGAAATTCCAAATCTAGCGATAATTCAAATTACCAATCTTTCAATCTAGTAAATAAATTTATCAAAAGATAACTAAACCGATACGGAAGAACTCATACTACACAACAATCCTAATTTAATACCATGGCTCACCTTGTTCCCAACCAAAGAAATTACCTACGCATAATTAATACTATTCTAACTTCGAAATTAATAATAAAGAACAGAATTGACATGTTGGAATCGAACTTAAAACAAAAGAGAAGGATTCAATTGCTGAAATTAATTGATGAAAAACAAGAATCAAAATAACAAAGAAGTAAGGAAGAGAAAGAATTGCAATAAAAGCTTACTAATTGAATTCAAGAACAAAGTATCGAAATCAAAGGGTTCCGTCTCCAAGCTAGATCTAAAACTGAGTTTTTCCAGAATGAAAAGCATAACCTAAAAGTTGATGCGTTCTACTGTTAAAAAGATACTGAAAGTTAATTACAAGTTGGGCTTTTAAAAGTTTAACACGAAGAAAAACGTGTCAGCTCGAAAACTGGTCGATCGACTGAATATGCGGAACAGTAGCATCTGATGAGCTTCAGTGGTCGATCGACTGAACAGCATTGTCGATCGACTGAATATGCTGGGCAGTAGCTCTCTTGTTCCTTCCAATCAACTCTTCACTCCTTTGCACGCATCCCAAGGTGAGTGAATACGACTCTCCTTCTTCTTGGCTTCCTTAAACTTGCCTCCGGAGGACGAATTAGGCTTGATTTAGCTTACTTCCACTCGTTCCTACAATAAATCATAGAAAATGCAAAGTAAACCGTTTCGGGAGAAATAGTAGCCTTAATCTATCAATTATGCGTGGAAATACGTGCCAAAACCGCAGATAAAGTGTATAGAATATGCACGTATCAAATCTCCCCAAACCAAACCTTGCTTGTCCCCAAGCAAGCACTATGCCCCGTATAAAAACTAAATGGAAAGGAGTACATTTCAGAGCTAACTACAAGTCAATGCCAAACCGTTTAATGCCCAAAGTCAACTACTGCAAAGCTTAAATCAAGTGAACAAATTTATGCATATCATAGAATTAAGTCGGGCGTTCGACCTTGCAAGACTCATATAATCGGACTCTCCCGGATCACTCTTCTCTCAGCAAAGCAAATGGTAAGATTTTATGTAAAAGAGAGAGAAGAAAAATACAGTCTCTCACCTAGACTGCGACCGACAAAACATGTATACTTGACTAGCATGAATAATGATTCTAGCTACCGTACATACGCATAACCACCGTCAAGGACTATCACATGCCGAACTATTGCAAGATTTGGGTATGTGAGGCTAAGTGGGAAAGAAGGGGCAAAACAATTATGGAAGAGTGAAGGTAAGAGCCAAGCTAGTACCTAACGAACCATTAGAAACCGAATCCCGTTCTTCCAACTCAACAAAAAGACCATGCCTTTATTGACTAGGCAACACAAAAACCCAAACAAACGCCTCCAAATCATGAGGTAAGCACATGAGGCGTGTTCTTATTTCAACCAAGACCTTATTATTTTCAAGACTCTTTTTTTTTTTCTTTTTCCTCTTTCCTGTTTCCATTTCTTTTTTTTTCAACCTCTGAACTGGTGGTCGATCGACCAGTGATGGCAGTCGATCGACCACCCTTACACAAAACAGAGCCTTACGCCGGGTAAGATGACTCCTTTTTTTTTTTTTTTTTCGGGAATTTTTTTCCTTCCTGTTTCAAAAGGACACAGCTCCTTCACTTCTCAAAAGTACCCGCTCCAACATTTCAAACGAACCAAAACTGCTTCTAAACTGACAAAAATTCCTCTACTACTTCCTAGCTTGGCACAATGGTAGGCTAAGTATGGGATGTAGTTAAGGGCAACTGGCAATTTTTGGCTAATGTGAAGCTAATGGGGTAAAACGAGAAAGGGGAGGATGCAATAGTTCTCAAAACATGCGATACCGACCACAACCCAATGCGTATAGGCAATAAGCAATCAAAACTCATACACGTGCAAAACATGAAATGAAGGGAGTAACTACTCTCAATCCTAAATTAACCGGTCATGAATGTCACCAGTTATAGGCTCTATATCTCAGAAAGTATAAGTAGCTTGCCAAAAGTAATGAGTCAAGTCTAATTGCCCGAAATGGATTCCATAACAAAATTTGAGAGATCACTTTAAATTCTTGCTAAGCAACTGTGAAAAGGCAAGGAATGGCATATTTGACTAATAGAGCAAAATCATCATTAATAACTCCAATCCGACTCAACTATATGCAAAAGTAAACGTGATATTTTTTTTTTTGAATGGATGAAAATAAAAACAAATGCAAACAGAAATGCACTAAACATGTGACTGAAATGCAATAAAAAACAAATGCAGATGCAAAACAAAAGGCATATGCAAATACCCTCCCCAAACCAAAACGCACAATGTCCCCATTGTGCTCATCAGCAAATCACCAGCAGAAAAATGGGAGAATAAAAGCATAATAAAAGAAAAGGAAGCTAAAAGAGAAAGGAATATAACTCACAAAATACGACCTCCCCAAACCAGCCCAAAAACGGGAGGTCACCAAAGATCTAATCTCCACCCTCGTAGTCGAGTCTTGTCCTCTCCGGACCCCGAGTCACTCTCCTCCTCCTCGGCAGCAGCTAGGAGGGTAGCCCTCCGGAACCGGAGGCACCAGCGATAGTAGTGGGAGGGGTCTCTGGCAGGTCGAGGGTAACCGCCCGCAGGGGGACAAAGTAAGAAGGGTGAGCCCGGTCACCCCCGTGGAAGCATCCCCCCCCGAGCTAGCTCCTCGTAGACCGGAGGCGGGGCTATGGCCGTGTCCAACTGTCTTTGGTTGAAACTCCCGCACAAATCACCCAAAACACGTGACATTGCCCTCTGGTCCAAGACCGGAGGGACAACCAAAGGAGTAGGTGGTAGAAAAGTGGATGTACCAGCAGGAGGGGTGGTAGTGGAGGTAGAGGGTGCCTGTGAAGAGGAAGCACGAGCTCTCCTCGAAGTACTAGCAGTAGGAGTGGCCGCCACCAGAGGAACCCTGTAACTAGGCAAGGGTGGCCGAGCTGCCCCCTCAATAGTGGTAAGGGGCAGGACAGGATGGTAGCCAGTGACAGGGATGCGGTCACAGATGAAAGAGTCAATCTTCCACCGCATCTGTCTATCGACCCAATAGACACCCCTCGCGTAACAGAGGTCCATGAAACGCAGGTCGGGGTCGATGGGGTCCTCCTGTCGAGGGAAAAGTAAAACAAGGCGGTTGGCGTACGTGTCACCAATCCGCCACGGGCAATGGTGGTCAAGGTGCCCTCACTTACAGTCTGAAAGTGATCGGCAGTCAAGTAGGCAATGTTATAGATACGGGCTGTCCGACGCTCAACGTTCAGATAGCCCGCCAAAATCGAAAGCTCAATATTATTCACATTATTAGACTCTTTACGGCCAAAAATGGTATTACCCATTAGCCGTAGAAAATAACGAAGAGGGGGCAAGTGGACGGAAGTGCCCGTCCTCCTCGACCCGTAAGTGTCACCGATATAAGACCACATGACCCGATGAGTGTCAGATGGGTCTGAGGTTCTGCCCTCGAAGTAAAGACCCAGAAAACCCGCAAAATCAGCAAGTGTCAGAGAGTAATTGACATTGAAAAGACGAAAAGAAATGCAAGGTTTGGTCGAATCAGCCTCGAAAGCTTTCGTGTCGAAAGCATAAGACGAAAAAAATTCAAGGGTCAAAACATAATATGTGAACTCAGCCATGTCCACAAGACCCATCATACCTGTCCCGTTTAGCAGGGACACAACCGACTCATAACAGCCTAGTTTCTCCAAAGTGTCTTTATGGAGAAACCGGGTAGCTGTGACCTTCGTACTCGAAACAAAGAAGGAAAATTTAGCGCGCTGAATAGGTTTAGCAAAGATAACCTGCGGATAGTCAGGTAGACTATCCGTAGTGGCTTCTATCATCAGGGGCGGTCCGCGTGGCCGCTTAGCAGGCCTTTGGCTCGATTGTCCCTTTTGCATTGGCTCCTTTCCTTTTGTCATCTTTATGACCTGCAATTAACACATTAGCAACAAGAAATCCCCAAACAATGTCAATTTCTGGAAACCCGAATAAAAATCAAAACTGGAATGCAAATTAGGGTTTCGAAAAAAATTGGGGAAACGGCTTAAAACTCATCCTAGCTGCTCATTTGCTTGAAAATTAAAGGGGAAAGTGTAGAATAAGCAATTAAAGTATAAAGATGGCAAGAAAACAGTCCCAAAAAGCAATTTCCCAAATCGATTTTTCTCATCTCACAAGCATATAAGTCGAAAAATTCGCATAAAACCACAATAAACTCGAGAATAGAGCATGGGAATGAGATTAGAGACTTACCTTGAAGGAACTTTGAAGACTAAAGCAGGAAAAATCGAGTGAAAGACGGGATTGCAGGTGAAAAATCGCTAAAAGGGATGAACTTAGGGTTTGTCTATTTTCTGAGTTTGTGAGAAAGGAAGAGTAAATGAATGAATAAGGAGAGAAAACTTCCTTAATAGAACGGTTTCTGAACCCGCGAAGTAGTCGATCGACCACTGTACTCGGTCGATCGACAAAAATACCTGCACAGTAGCTTCTGGACTCTCCTCGTCAGTCGATCGACTGAATGGACAGGTCGATCGACTGCAAACGCTGGCGTTTAGGCTTTAATTCGTCAAAAATTCCTTTGCCATCATAATTTCCCGACTTTTCCTCACAAAAATCAAGCACTCCTCCTACGCACTTTGCATAAAATAGATACCTGCAAAAAAATATCAAAGGTGCGCGTATTCCCATACCAAGAAATTGCCAATTAAAGGGAATTAAAGAAAGCAACAAACAAATAAAACAAAAACTCAAAATGCAAATTAATTGAAATGACAAAATAAAATTCCTAAGTTACAAAAATTTACAACCTGGGTTGCCTCCCAGTTAGCGCTGGTTTAAGAGGTCCCGCACGACCTTTTTACCTCACTTTTCATCATCTGATAGCGGGTCGAAGTACAATACCTCGACCTTCCCAACATATGCATTTGATCCATGATAGTGCTTCACATATTGGCCATTAACCTTGAACCTTTCTCCAGCAGAGGTCTCCAGTTCAACTGATCCGAACTTTGTGACTGCTGTGACCGTATAGGGGCCGGTCCACCTGGATTTCAGCTTACCAGGAAATAAACGGATACGAACATTAAAAAGAAGTACCTTATCGCCAATGTGGAATTCGCGCTTGATGATTCTCTTGTCGTGCCAGCGCTTTGATTTCTCCTTGTAGATCCTTGCATTGTCATAGGCTAGCAGTCTAAATTCCTCTAGCTCATTCAGCTGTGTCATGTGTTTCTCACGAGAGAGGTTAGGATCCAAATTCAAATCACAAATAGCCCACCAAGACTTACGCTCTAACTCAACAGGTAAATGACATGTCTTACCATAAATCAATCGGTATGGTGACATCCCGATTGCGTTTTAAACGCAGTTCTATAAGCCCATAAGACATCATCCAACTTAAGACTCCAATCTTTCCGTGATTTAGAAACAACTTTAGCTAAGACTTCCTTCAATTCTCTGTTAGAAACCTCAACCTGACCACTAGTTTGGGGATGATACCCCAAACCTCTACGATGTTGGACACCGAATTTAGTCAATAAAGCACTAAGTTGTTTCTCTTTAAAATGCATTCCCCCATCGCTAATGACAACCCGAGGGACACCAAAACGAGGGAAAATGATCTTTTTAAACAGTTTAATCACGGCCTTTGCATCGCAATGGGGGGTAGCAATAGCTTCCACCCATTTGGATACATAATCTCTGACTACGAGGATATATTTGTTACCTTGATCGCTCGGAAAAGGTCCTTGATAATCAATGCCCCAGACATCAAAAATCTCAACCTCAAGAATGCCTACTTGTGGCATCTCATGTCTCTTGGAAATATTCCCCGATCTTTGACAAGCATCGCACTCAAAGAACAAAGTTGCGACAACTGCATGCAAAGTTGGCCAATAGAAACCAGATTGAGTACCTTAGCTACGGTCTGGACGGACCGTGATGACCACCATAAGCGAGAAGAGTGGCAAGCGTCTAGGATGTCCTTCACCTCCCACTGAGGTACGCATCTCCGGATGAGACCGTCTGCGCATTCCTTGAAAACATAAGGATCATCCCAAAAATATTGTCTAGCATCATAGGCAAACCGCTTCTTTCGCTACCATGAAAGCTCGGGTGGTATCCTACCATCACACAAAGAAAGTTAGCAAAATCAGCAAACCACGGAGGTGGATAAGACCCAGAAGTAGTAATAGCTAACAAACTCTCATCAGGAAAAGAATCATTAATAGGCAACGAATCCTCCCTTTTTCACACCAGACGAGATAAGTGGTCACTACCACATTCTCTGCTCCTTTCTTATCTTTGATCTCCAAATCAAACTCCTGCAAAAGGAGTATCCACCTCAAAAGTCTCGGCTTCGCACCTTTCTTAATAAAGAGAGTCTTCAACGCTGCATGGTCAGTATAAACAATAACCTTAGAACCTAACAAATAAGACCGAAATTTGTCTAAGGCAAAAAAACAACAATGACTAGAAACTCTTTCTCAGTGGTAAAATAATTAATTTGAGCCTCATCCATAGTTCGGCTCGCATAATATATGACATTCAGAGCTTTATTCTTCCGCTGTCCCAAAACTGCACCGACTGCATAATCGCTGGCATCACACATGATCTCACATGGGAGGTCCCAATCGGCGGTGAATGATTGGCGCGAAACTAGGGCCTCCTTTAACCTGTTAAAAGCGGTAAGGCACTCATCAGTAAATTCAAAGACAGCATCCTTAAGGAGCAAATGTGTAAGTGGTTTAGCAATTTTTGAAAAATCCTTAATGAAACGCCGATAGAAACCAGCGTGACCAAGGAAACTCCTCACTCCTTTAACATTCACGGGAGGAGGTAATTGCTCAATCACTTGCACCTTTGCCTTATCAACATGTATACCTTTATCAGAAATCAGATGCCCTAACACAACTCCCTCATTGACCATAAACTGACACTTTTCCCAGCTTAAAACAAGATTAACATCTATACAACGCTGCATGACTTTATCAAGGTTAGCTAAACAACGATCAAAGTCACCACCATAAACTAAGAAATCATCCATGAATACCTCCATAATATTTTCTATATAATCAGAAAAAATCCCCATCATGCACCTCTGAAAGGTAGCTGACACGGCTGTCGCGTACCTGTCAAAAATAACCAACTGGCTCCAACTAAAATAGCTAGGGAAGTCGGGTCGAATCCACAGAGAGGTAGAAATTTGTCGGCTAAATCTAAGTTCGTCAAGTAACCAAATTGGGGGTTTATAAAGTGTGATTTCTAAACTAAAAAGAACAAGGAGAAGAGAAATAAAGGAAGGGAATAACAGGTAGAGGAAAATAGCTAAGACAAACGGTTCACCATAATCATCCGGTCAAGTAATCTAGGTTCAGGTCAATGCTTAATACGGTCTAAGGGGTAGCGAACGTCACCTTTCGGTCCTTAATTCACCCTAAAGTGTAAACAGCTTAACTTTCGCCCTCACTGCAATACCCTATTGTTCGCTACTAGTCTCGCCTTTTCCAACCTTTCGGTCCAGGTCAAGGATCACTGGGAATTATAGGTCTAATTGCGTCGACTCAATCAGAAAGATACAATTGATTGTAGCATTTAATCAACAAAGATTATACTAGCATTAACCCGATAATTCGATTACCGTTCCTTCATGATTATGGATCCCCTGTAGTCTTAGCCAAGGGAATTTAGCTACTCATTTCCATAGAATTAACAATAACGATAGATAAGGAACTGGGATTAAACATTATAGCAATTAAACAAGATTCAAACAAAGCAATTATTATGACAACGATAAATAGAGAAGAAACTAAGCAATAAATAAGATTAGAATAAGAGTAGACTGATAATACCGATTACAAAATTCCAAATCCGAGTAGTAGAATGCAAAGGAAGAATAAATCCAGAGAACAGTGACAAAATGTTGAATAAAACGTGAGGAAGGAGAAGCGTTCAGTCACGTAGTTCACTCTTTCAGTCTTATACTGGAAAAACATCCTAAAACCTAATATATGGAGTAATTACAAAAGCCCATAACAAGATTAGGCGGAAATCAGCTAAAGCACACGAAACCCCTCGGTCGAGTAGGAGTAATCTACTCGATCGAGCAATATCATCACCAAATCACTCGATCGAGTAGGAACAACCACTCGATCGAGGACTTCTTGCAAAAACACCTCGATTGACTCCTTAAACTGGTCGATCGACCAATCCTGAGTATATAGAGCATTAGATCGAGTAGAAAACCACTCGATCGAGCTATGTAGGCACGTTAAACTTGAAACGCTTTCCGAATTCAGCTCATGCGTCTTCCAAGTGCTAGATTTCCCAGCTCCGGCTCCTTATTTTCCATGAATGCATACAATTGGGATAATTAAGGCTCGATTTAGCTTCTCTTCGGTCAATTCCTGCAAATTACAAATAACGGACCAAAGCAGAATATTCGGAGGTATTTGTAGCCAGATGCTACATAAAAGGCACAAAAATGCGTGTAAAAATGAGGTGAAAACCTTATATAAAAGACACGCATCAAATCTCCCCAAACCAAACCTTTGCTTGTCCCCAAGCAAATATGAATGCAACTAAGGGTGAACAGTGGAACGGGACCAACGCATTAGCTACAAATCATCCACTAGAACCAATTTAATGCGATAACATGACAAAGTGGCAGTGAAAAGTGCAAACGAGTTAAATTAATGTTTCAACTTACTGAACCGTCGACCTTGCAAGACTCAAAAGATATCGGACTCTCACGGATCGCTCGCCACTCAAAATCAGGCACAAGGTGAGAATATATGTGGAAGATAGAAAGAAGTAAGACACTCACCTAACTCGACCTGTAAGAACATGCATGCAGTTAATCATGAATAAAGTCTCTACAACCGTACACATGCATTCCAACCATACTAATGACCAAGACACGTGCCGAGGACTTACATTTGGGTAAGTGAGGTAATGGGTAAGAAGGGCAAAAATGAATTTGGATATGTGGGGTTAATAGCTAGGCTAGCAACAACGGATCCAAATATAAACTGCATCCCAACTTCGTACTCATGACAGCAAGATAAAACGGTGCAAAATTATGCACTAACTCACAAAACACCAAAAATCGTCAACTCCCCATAAAAAAAATAGATAAGACATGGGAGTGTGAATCATGGTACAATTCTCATTCTTTTTCATTTTTGATTTTTTTTCTTTCTTTCTTTTTCTTCGCATTTCTTCGCTTTTCATTCCTCTTTTTTTTTTCTTTTCTCTTTTTTTTCATCATTTTTTTTCAACGATTCGACATTACCCTCCTTTCTTTCTTTCTTTTTCTTCGCATTTTTTCGCTTTTCTGAGATCAGATGAAATAACCATATTGCAGTAAAACATTCCAAGAACTACTCGTTACTAGCTCAGCTAGGGTAGGAAGTATTATAGAAAGTAGTTGATAGGACAAAAGAGGCAATTTGGCTATGTGAGGCTCATGGGTAGAATGAAATAAAGGGGACTGCCTCACTTAACACGTGTCACCATCCACAGACCGAATGCATACATGTATTAAGAAGACTAGACTCATGCTTATGCAAATTGATGTTACATGTCTTAAAGAGAGTACTACTCACATCCTAAATGAAACCGGTCATGAATGTCACCAGTTCAATAAGCTCTAACCTCAGAATGTAATGTAGCTTGCCGACATAATGAATCAAGTCTATTCGATCAGATAAAGAAGAAACAAAAACTCGTAGATTATGCACATAGTCACGCCAACTAAATATCAAGAATATGCAGGGCTCAAGTAAGGGTTCAAAGTAGCGTCAATGTTCAAACGTTCCGACTCAAAATAAACATGAAATTTATGAAAGTTTGAAAATTTTGTATGATTTTTGAAGTAAAACGAACAACAATGCATGCGGAATTAATAAACATGGAAGCAGAAATGCAAGAAGACATGCAGACACAGATATGGATGCATACCTCCCCAAACCAAACCGTACAATGCCCTCATTGTACCAAAAATAGGGAAAGAAATGCAAACTGAAAGGAAAAGGAGGATTGGAGTCGGGAAAACTTACAAAACGTTGTAAGGAGGGACCTCCCCAAACCGACCATGAACATGGGAGGTCAAATAAAGTCAAGCAGTAACTCCAAAAACGTAAAACAACAGCTGGAAGTCGAAACCGTTCGATCGAGCTCTTGGAGCAGCTCGATCGAGTGAACCAGTGCATTGCAAGGGTTCGATCGAGCAAACAACCACTCGATCGAGGCAACATAGGTTCGGATCAGGTCGATCGAGGATATTATCATTCGATCGAATGAAGGCTGCCTCAAAAAGTGCTCGATCGAGCACAATATCTTTCGATCGAGTACTTTGACCTGCAAAACACGCATAAAAAACAAGAAAACAACGTGGGAAGTTCATAAAACAGCGTCCAAAGTTCAACGTAAGGCTAAAGAAAAATAAAAAGTTCAACAGAGGTACAATAAAACGATCCAGGCTGCCTCCGGAGAGCGCTGGTTTAAGAGGTCCCGCACGACCTTTCGGCATCAATTAAGCGGCACGTCGAGCTCGTCGAGCGCAAGACTTCAACGCGATTGTCCGCTTGGTCGCCTCGTGGTAATGCTTCACATATTGGCCATTCACCTTGAATCTACGCCCCTCGGAATCTTCAAGCTCCACAGATCCAAATTTGGTAACAATTTGTCACCGTATAAGGACCACTCCATCCGGACTTGACTTGCCGAGGGAAATAGTCTCGGTAGGGCATTAAAAAGAGCACCTTTTGCCCAACATGGAACTCCCGAGGTAGGATTCTCTTGTCATGCCATCTCTTCGTCTTTTCCTTGTAAATGCGCGAGCTGTCATAGGCATTGAGCCTAAACTCCTCTAATTCATCTAGCTGCAAAAGACGATTCTGACCACACAACTTAGGATCATAATTAAGCTCACGAATTGCCCACCAGGCCTTACATTCCAATTCAACAGGTAAGTGACACGATTTCCCATAAACTAGCCTATAAGGTGATGCACCAATTGGTGTCTTAAAGGCAGTTCTATAAGCCCATAATGTGTCATCTAGCTTAAGACTCCAGTCCTTCCGTGATTTAGAAACTACCTTAGACAAGATCTCTTTCAACTCGCGATTAGAGACCTCTACCTGACCACTAGTTTGGGGATGATACCCCAAACCACGCCGGTGTTGGACACCAACTCTAGACAGTATGGAAGTGAGTTTCTTTTCTTTAAAATGCATCCCCCCATCACTAATGACGACCCTAGGGACACCAAAACGGGGGAATATGATGTTTTTGAACATCTTTATCACGGTCTTAGCATCACAATGGGGTGAAGCGATTGCCTCAACCCATTTTGACACATAGTCTACAGCTACTAAGACGTACACATTACCTTTTTGGATGGGAACGGTCCTTGGAAATCGATGCCCCGGACATCGAAGACCTCAACCTCTAAAATGCCGTTTTGTGGCATCTCATGTCTCTTTGAAATGTTCCCTGATCGTTGGCAAGCATCACAAGCTGAAACAAAAGACTTAGCGTCAGCAAACAAGGAAGGCCAAGTAAAAACCGGTGAAGTACCTTAACCACGGTGCGCGATGGACCGTGGTGACCACCATATGAAGAGGAGTGACAGCCTTCTAGGACTATTTTGGTCTCCCACTGCGGAATACACCGTCTGTAGAGACCGTCTGCACATTCCTTAAACAAGTAAGGATCATCCCAGAAGTACTGCTTAGCGTTATACAGAAAACGCTTCTTTTGCTGATGAGAAAGGTCGGGCGGCACTTGCCACGACAACGAAGTTAGCTATATCGCATACCAAGGTTCTTGGTTAACAATAGACGATATAACAACAATCAAAGTATCGTCAGGAAAAGAATCATCAATGGGTAGAGAATCTTCCCTTCTTGTCGCATCGATCGCGACAAGTGATCACTACGACGTTCTCAGCTCCTTTCTTATCCTTGATCTGCAAATCAAACTCCTGAAGAAGGAGTATCCATCTCAGTAGCCGTGGTTTGGCCTCCTTCTTATGCCTCAATGCTGCATGGTCAGTAAAAACAGTGACTTCTGACCCAACTAAATAAGTACGAAACTTCTCTAAGGCATAAACTACAGCTAACAGCTCCTTCTCAGTGGTAGTGTACTTCACTTGAGCCTCATCCAGAGTTCGGCTCGCATAGTAGATAGCATTCAAGGTTTTGTCTTTCCTCTGGCCGAGCACCGCTCCTAGTGCATAGTCACTCGCATCACACATGACCTCAAACGGCAAATCCCAGTTGGGAGGCTGTATGATCGGCGCAGAAATTAAAGCCTGCTTTAACTTTAAAAGCGAGAAAGACAAGCATCGTGAGCACAAAAAGGGGCATCCTTAAGTAGCAATGTGTAAGTGGTTTAGCGATTTTGGAGAAATCCTTGATAAACCGGCGATAGAAGCCGGCATGACCAAGGAAGCTCCTCACCCCCTTAACATTAAGGGAGGTGGTAATTCTTTGAATCACTTCCACCTTTGCTTTATCAACTTCTATTCCCCTATCGAAACTAAGTGCCCTAAGACAACTCCCTCGTTGACCATAAAGTGGCACTTCTCCCGATTCAAAGCACAAGGTTAACCTCAATACGTGATGCAACACTTTCTCGAGTTAGACAGACAGTTAGAAAAATCACTTCCATATACACTGAAATCGTCCATAAAATCTTCCATGATAGACTCAATATACTCTGAAAATATCCCCATCATACACCTTTGGAAGGTGGTAGGGGCATTGCACAAACCAAAAGGCATTCTGCGATACGTAAAAACGCCCTTAGGACAGGTAAATGTAGTCTTAGCCGATCGTCGGTTGGATAGGGATCCGAAAGAACCCTGAATACCCATCTAAATAGCGAGAAAAATTTATGAGAAGCTAACCTTTCTACCATTTGATCAATAAAAGGAAGGGGAAAGTGATCTTTCTTAGTGGCGGCATTCGATTGTCGTAGTCATGCACATCCGCCAAACGATTACTACTCGAGTAGGTATTAATTCATTCTTCTCATTCTTAACTACGATTTGTCCCTCCTTTCTTCGGGACCCCATCTGGACTCACCCATCTAGAATTACCGACAGAATAAATAATACCTGCATCCAGCAGCTTCATTACCTCGGCCGTCACGACATCTTGCATCTTCCGGTTCAGTGGCCCGACCTGTCTGCAAGGTTTGTGATCCTCCTCCGGCTCTATCCTGTGCATACAAATATCGGGACTAATCCCCGTGATATCGTCCCGATGAATAGCCCATTGCTTTCTGTTTTTCTTAAGTACACGGCTAACAAAGAGGTTTTGATCATCGCTAAGCTTGGCACTAACAATGACTGGATATTGCTCTGTATCATCTAGGAAAGCATATTTAAGATGAGAAGGGAGAGGCTTACGTTCTGGTACCTTTACCTCAATGGAGCAAAGAGTGCTGATCATTTGTTCCACCTGCTCTCCTTCGTGCTCATCTAAATCATCAACAAGCAAATCCAACGCAGCGTCATCGTCGCTGCCTGGGGCTATCGCACACTCATCAAAAGCATAAGAGCTTCTAGGGGTCCTTCATAAAAGAACCCGACCGAAGTCATAAATAGACTCGTCAATGATATCGACCGAATAGCAAGTGTCCTCTATCATTGGGTGGGCTAAAATCTTGGGCAAACCGAATGTGATAGCGTCATCCCCATCGTAAGAGTCGACGCCCTTGTCGACATCAATAATGACCAATTTGTGTACAAAGGAATGGTCTTCCTAAGATAATTTGGGTTCGAGTGTCCTCAGCTATATCCAAAACAATGAAATCTACTGGGATGTAGAGCTTTCCTATTTTCACAGGCACGTCCTCTAAGACACCTAAGGGCCTCCTAACAGATCTATCAGCCATCTGTAGGGTAATGTTAGTCACTTTGAAATAACTCATCTTGAGTTTCTTGCGGAGGACGGGAAGGGGCATGACACTCGACACGGCACCTAAATCGCAAAGGGCCTTATCAATAACCATGTTACCTATGACACGGGTAATAGAAAAACGCCAGGGTCTTTCATTTTTGGAGGGGCCTTATTTAACAGCAAGTTACTAGACTCTTCCATAAATGAAATCGTCTCAAATTCACTCAAATTTCTCTTACGCGTCACAATATCTTTCATGAACTTAGCGTAAGTGGGTACCTGAGTAACAAGTTCGGAAAAAGGGACAGTTACCTGGAGGTTCTTCACGATGTCCACAAACTTACCGTACTGTTGCTCGATCTTTGCGTCCTTCAGACGACTTGGGAAGGGTACCCTGGTAGCGATGAGCGGTCCCGCAACCTTTTCTTTACCCCACAGCAGGGGAAGATGACACGGTGGCGGTATTAGATAGTGAATTAGGATTTCCGCCACTTAAAGTACTGGATCGAGTACTTTTATCGCTCGATCGACCATGTTCAACACTCGATCGACTGATTTCTTCAGCATGGTTGCTCGATCGAGTAAGATTACCACTCGATCGACCAACTTGGAATTCTGCACTTCTCGATCGACCGCCATTGTCACTCGATCGAGTGACTGGATGATTAAAACCGCTCGATCGAGTAGAAGAGTCACTCGATCGAGTGGTTACAGCACACGCAGCAAGTATTTCCTTCAAAAACTCGTCTAAATCATCATCCGAGTTATCATCAGCTATCAAAACCTCGTCTTCTTCATGAATAAGGTCATTTTGAAAATTCACTGCACTGACCGGATCAAAAACTGGAAGAAGCTTGGCTTGGTCTGTCGCGAGTGTCAACTGCGCGACTTGTTCTTTCAATTCCGATATGACCGTTTCAGATTGCCGTGACATCTTTGACATACTCAATGACACGTCTGTCGCGTACCTGTCAAAAATAACCAACTGGCTTTAACTAATATAGCTAGGGAAGTCGGGTCGAATCCACAGAGAGGTAGGAATTTGTCGGCTAAATTCAAGTTCGTCTAAGTAACCAAATTGGGGGTTTTTGAAATGTGATTTCTAAACTAAGAGAATAAGGAAAGAGGAATAAAGGAAGGAGTTTAACAGATAAAAGAGAATAGCTAAGACAAATCGGTTCACCATAATTATCCGGTCGAGTAATCTAGGTCCCAGGTCAATGCAGTACGGTCTAAGGGGTAGCGAACGTCACCTTTCGGTCCTTAATTCACCCTAAAATGTAAACAGTTTAACTTTCGCCCTCGCTGCAATATTCTATTGTTCGTTACTAGTCTGCCTCTTCCAACCTTTCGGTCTAGGTTAAGGTCCACCAAGAATAAGGGTCTAATTGCGTCGACTCAATTAGGCAATTACAATTAATTGTAGCATTTAAACAACAAAGACGGTACTGACATTAACCTAGTAGATCGATTACTCTCCCTTCAAATCATGGGTCCCCTACAGTCTTAGCATAGGGAATTAGCTACTCATAATCGCTGAATTAACAATTACAATGACTGAATAATCAAAACTAAGCATGATGACAACTATAAGGAGATGATTGAACTATAATAAATCAAAGAGAGGAAAGGGATTAAAAGTAATAAATACGATTAAGAAATAAATAGATTGATAATACCGAATCCGAGTAGCAAAGTAGAGTATAGAAATCCAAAGGATAATGACCAAAGTAACAGTGGAGAAAATGTACGTAGTGAAGGAGATAGGAGTAACGTGATGTTCTCTTCAGTCTTATACTGAAAAATTGTCTTAAACCTAATCTATGGACTGATTACAAAAGCCCATAAAAGATTAGGCGGAAATAAACCAAAAACACACGAAAACCCTTCGATCGAGCAGTAAACCACTCGATTGAACTCTAAGTCACTCGATCGAGCTAGAACTACCTCTCGATCGAGCACTGCTTACTGAACCTCCTCGATCGACTCCTTAAACTGGTCGATCGACCAGTCTTGAGTGTATAAAGCATTCGATCGAGCAGTAAACCACTCGATCGAGCTATATAGGCGCATCAGGACTTGAATTTCTTCCTTTACTCAGCTCATGCGTCCTCCAAGTGTAAGATTCCTAAGCTCCGGCTCCTTATCTCCCATGAATGCATACAATTGGGACAATTAAGGCTCGATTTAGCTCCTCCTCGGTCAATTCCTGCAAATTACAATAAACGGACCAAAGTAGAATATTCGGGGGTATTTGTAGCCAGATGCTACATAAAAAGCACAGAAATGCGTGTAAAAATGAGGTGAAAACCTTATATAAAAGACACGCATCAAATCTCCCCAAACCAAACCTTTGCTTGTCCCCAAGCAAATATGAATGCAACTAAGGGTGAACAATAGAACGGGACCAACGCATCAGCTACAAATCATCCACTAGAACCAGTTTAATGCAACAAAATGACAGAGTGGCAGCTGAAAAGTGCAAACGAGTTAAATTAATGTTTCAAGCTTACTGAACCGTCGACCTTGCAAGACTCAAAGATGCCGGACTCTCACGGGTCGCTCGTCACTCAAAATCAGGTAGAAGGTGAGTATATATGTGAAAGATAGGGAAGAATCAGACACTCACCTAACTCGACCTATAAGAACATGCATGCAGTTAACATGAATAAAGTCTCTACAACCGTACGTGTGCATTCCAACCACACTAATGACCAAGACACGTGCCGAGGACTTACATTTGGGTTAGTGAGATAATGGGTAAGAAGGGGCTAAAACGAATTTGGATATGTGGGGTTAATAGCTAGGCTAGCAACAACGGATCCAAATATAAACTGCATCCCAACTTCATACTCATAACAGCTAGATGAAACGGTGCAAAATTATGCACTAAACTCACAAAACACCAAAAGTCGTCAACTCCCCATAAAATATAAATAAGGCATGGGAGTGAAACATTGTGCAATTCTAATTCTTTTTTTTTCATTTTGAATTTTTCTGTCTCTTTTTTCTTTCGCACTTTTTTCTTTTCTTTTTTTTTTTTTTTTTTCGTTCCATTTTTTTCGATTCAACACATTTTTTTTCTTTCCTTCAATTCTTCCACCATCTTCTGAAATCAGATGAAATAACCATATTGCAATAACACATTCCAAGAACTACTCGTTACTAGCTCAGCTAGGGTAGGAAGTATTATAGAAAGTAGTTGATAGGACAAAAAGGCAATTTGGCTATGTGAGGCTCATGGGTAGAATGGAATAAGGGGAACTGCCTCTCCTAACACGTGTCACCATCCACAGACCGAATGCATACAGGTATTAAGAAGACTAGACTCATGCTTATGCAAATTGATGTTACATGTCTTAAAGAGAGTACTACTCATCCTAAATGAAACCGGTCATGAATGTCACCAGTTTAATAAGTTCTAACCTCAGAATGTAATGTAGCTTGCCGACATAAAGAGTCAAGTCTATTTGTTCAGATAAGAGAAAAACAAAAACTCGTAGATTATGCACATAAACATGCCAGCTAAATGTCAAGAATATGCCAGGCTCAAGTAAGGATTCAAAGTAGCGTCAATGTTCAAACGTTCCGACTCAATTTTAAACATGAAAATTTGGAAAATTTTTTGAATTTTATGATCTTTATATGATTTTTTTGGAATTAATTAAAACAACAGTGCATGCGGAAATAAATAAACGTGCAAGCAAAAATGCAAGAAACATGCAGACACAGATATGGATGCATACCTCCCCAAACCAAACCGTACAATGCCCTCATTGTACCAAAAATAGGGAAAGAAATGCAACCTGAAAAGAAAAGGAAAAGTGGAGTCGGAAAACTTACAAAACGTCATATAGCGGGACCTCCCCAAACCGACCATGAACATGGGAGGTCAAAGAAAGTCAAACAGTGGCTTTGTAGACGTAAAACAGCAGCTGGAGGTTGTAACTACTCGATCGAGCACCTGGAATAGCTCGATCGAGTGAACCAGTGTATTGGAAGGGCTCGATCGACTGACAACCCACTCGTTCGAGTGAGCACGGGTAGGGACCTGGTCGATCGAGGACATCATCCCTCGATCGAGTAGCAGCCGCATCAGAAAGTGCTCGATCGAACACAAAAATCCTTCGATCGAGTACCTTAACCTGCAAAGGACGCATAAAAGCAAGGAGGGCACAAAAATTGTTCATAAAGCAGCGTCTAATGTTTAACGTAAAGCTAAAGAAAAACAAATAGTTCAACAAAAAGTACAAATAAATCCATTTGCCTCCCGGAGAGCGCTGGTTTAAGAGGTCCCGCACGACCTTTCTGGTATCAAGTAGCTGGCGCGTCGAGCTCGTCGAAGTGCAAGACTTCAACGCGGTTGTCCGCTTCACTTGCCTCGTGGTAATGCTTCACATATTGGCCATTCACCTTGAATCTATGACCCTCGGAATCTTCAAGCTCCACGGATCCAAATTTGGTAATGTTTGTCACCGTGTACGGACCACTCCATCTGGACTTGACTTGCCGGAAATAGTCTCAAACGGGCATTGAACAAAGAACACCTTCCGCCCCACATGAAACTCCCGAGGTAAGATTCTCTTGTCATGCCATCTCTTCGTCTTTTCCTTGTAAATGCGCGAGTTATCATAGGCATTAAGCCTAAACTCTTCCAATTCATCTAGCTGCAAAAGACGATTCTGACCACACAATTTAGGATCATAATTAAGCTCACGAATTGCCCACCAGGCCTTGCATTCCAGCTCAACAGGTAAGTGACACGATTTCCCATAAACTAACCTATAAGGTGATGCACCAATCGGTGTCTTAAAGCGATTCTATAAGCCCATAACGTGTCATCTAGCTTAAGACTCCAGTCTTTCCGTGATTTAGAAACTACCTTAGACAAGATCTCTTTCAGCTCACGATTAGAGACCTCTACCTGACCACTAGTTTGGGGATGATACCCCAAACCACGCCGGTGTTGGACACCAACTCTAGAAAGATATGGAAGTGAGTTTCTTTTCCTTAAAATGCATCCCCCCGTCACTAATGACGACCCTAGGGACACCAAAACGGGGGAATATGATCTTTTTGAACATTTTCATCACGGTCTTACCATCACAATGGGGTGAAGCAATTGCCTCAACCCATTTTGACACATAGTCTCTGACTACTAAGATGTACTCGTTACCTTTATCGGACGGAACGGTCCTTGGAAATCAATGCCCCAGACATCGAAAACCTCAACCTCTAGGATGCCGTTTTGTGGCATCTCATGTCTCTTCGAAATATTCCCTGATCGCTGGCATGCATCACAAGCTGAAACAAAAGACTTGGCGTCAAAGAAATAAAGAGGGCCAAGAAAAAACAGGATCGAAGTACCTTAGCCACGGTGCGCGATGGACCGTGGTGACCACCATATGAAGAGGAGTGACAGCCTTCCGGGACTATCTTGGTCTCCCGCGCGGAATACACCGTCTCGTAGAGACCGTCTGCACATTCCTTAAACAAGTAAGGGTCATCCGGAAATCTTTTTAGCGTTAGATTTAAAACGCTTCTTTTTGGCGATGAGAAAGGTCAAAGCGCGCTTGCCACCGACAACGAAGTTAGCTATATCTGCATACCAAGGTTCCTGGTCAACAATAGACGATATAACAGCAATTAAAGAATCGTCAGGGAAAGAATCATCAATAGGTAGAGAATCTTCCCCTTCTTGTCGCATCAGGCGCGACAAGTGATCGCCTACAACGTTCTCGGCTCCTTTCTTATCCTTAATCTGCAGGTCAAACTCCTGAAGAAGGAGTATCCATCTCAGCAGCCGCGGTTTAGCCTCCTTCTTAGCAAGGAGATGCCTCAAAGCTGCATGGTCGGTAAAACAGTGACTTCGACCCAACTAAATAAGTACGAAACTTCTCTAAGGCATAAACTACGGCTAACGGCTCCTTCTCGATGGTAGTGTACTTCACTTGAGCCTCATCCGAGTTCGGCTCGCATAGTAAATAGCATTCAAGGCTTTGTCTTTCCTCGGGCCTAGCACCGCTCCTAGTGCATAGTCACTCGCGTCGCACATGATCTCAAACGGCAGTCCCGGTTGGGAGGTTGTATGATCGGTGCGGAGACTAAGGCCTCGCTTTAACTGTTAAAAGCGAGAAAGACAAGCGTCGATAAACACAAAAGGGGCATCCTTAAGCAACAGTTTGTGTAAGTGGTTTAGCAATTTTGGAGAAATCCTTGATAAACCGGCGATAAAAGCCAGCGTGACCAAGGAAGCTCCTCACCCCTTTAACATTAACAGGAGGTGGTAATCTTTGAATCACTTCCACCTTTGCTTTGTCAACTTCTATTCCCCTATCAGAAACTAAGTGCCCTAAGACAACTCCCTCGTTGACCATAAAGTGGCACTTCTCCCGATTCAAAGCACAAGATTAACCTCAATACAGTACTGCAACACTTTTTCAAGGTTAGACAGACGATCGGAAGAATCACTTCCATATACACTAAAGTCATCCATAAAAACTTCCATGATAGACTCAATATACTCTGAAAATATCCCCATCATACACCTTTGGAAGGTGGCGGGGGCATTACATAAACCAAAAGGCATTCGTGCGATATGCAAAAACGCCCTTAGGACAAGTAAATGTAGTCTTGGCCCGATCTGGGGTGGATAGGGATCCGAAAGAACCCGAATACCCATCTAAATAGAGAAAAATTTATGAGAAGCTAACCTTTCTACCATTTGATCAATAAAAGGAAGGGGAAAGTGATCTTTCTTGGTGGCGGCATTCACCTGCCTCGTAATCTATGCACATCCGCCAACCAGTCACTACTCGGGTAGGTATTAATTCATTCTTCTCATTCTTAACTACAGTTGTCCCTCCTTCCTTCGGGACTACCCGTCGGGCTTACCCATCTAGAATTACCTACGAATAAATAATACCGCATCCAGCAGCCTTCATTACCTCGGCCATCACAACATCCCGCATCTTCGGTTCACCGACGCCGACCATGTCTCGCAAGGTTTGTGGTCCTCCTCCGGACTCTATCCTGTGCATACAAATATCGGGACTAATCCCCGTGATATCATCCAGTGAATAGCCCATTGCTTTCCTGTTTTTCTTAAGTACTGACTAACAAAGAAGTCGGTGATCATCACTAAGCTTGGCACTAACGATGACCGGATCCGCTTCGTATCGTCTAGAAAGGCATATTTAAGATGAGATGGGAGAGGCTTACGTTCCGGTACCTTTACCTCAATGGAGCAAAGAGTGCTGATCATTTGTTCCACCCGCTCTCCCTCATGCTCATCTAAATCATCAACAAGCAAATCCAATGCAGCGTCATCGTCCTCTGGGCTATCTGCACACTCATCAAAAAGCATGAGAGCCTCCAGTGGGTCCTTCATAAAAGAACCCGACCAGAAGTCATAAATAGACTCATCAATGATATCGACCAATAACATGTGTCCTCTATCATTGGGTGGGATAAAATCTTGGGCAAACCGAATGTGATAGCGTCATCCCCTCGCAAGAGTCGACGCCCTTGTCGACATCAATAACGGCCCCAATTTGTACAAAGGAACGGTCTTCCTAAAATAATTTGGGTCCGGTGTCCTCGGCCTATATCCAAAACAATGAAATCTTGGGATGTAAAGTTTGCCTATTTTCACAGGCACATCCTCAAAGACACCTAAAGGTCTCCTAACAAATCTATCAGCCATCTGTAGGGTAATGTTGGTCACCTTGAAGTGACTCATCTTCAATTTCTTGCAGACAGGAAGGGGCATGACACTGACACTGACACCTAAATCACAGAGGGCCTTATCAATAACCATATTACCTATGACACAGGTAATAGAAAAGCTGCCCGGGTCTTTCATTTTTGGAGGGGCCTTATTTAACAGCAAGTTACTAGACTCTTCCATAAATGAAATCGTCTCAAATTCGCTCAAATTTCTCTTACGCGTCACAATATCCTTCATAAACTTAGCGTAAGTGGGTACTTGAGTAACAAGTTCGGAGAAAGGAACAGCACCGGAGGTTCTTCACGATGTCCACGAACTTACCGTACTGTTGCTCGATCCTTGCGTCCTTCAGACGACTCGGGAAGGGTACCCTGGTAGCGATGAGTGGTCCCGAAACCTTTCCTTTACCCTTATCAATGCGTGACGTCTCCACAGCAGGGGAAGATGACACGGTGGCGGTATTAGATACTGCATTCGGAATTCCGCCACTTAATGCACTGGATCGAGTACTTTTACTGGTCGATCGACCAGTTTCTTCTTTAATGTCACTCGATCGACCTGTCTTGACACTCGATCGAGTGTCTTCTTCAGCATAGTTACTCGATCGACTAACTTGCAGTTCTGTACTTCTCGATCGACCGCTACTGTCACTCGATCGAGTGACTGGATGATTGGAACCGCTCGATCGAGTGGATGAGTTGCTCGATCGAGTAGTTACTGCACACGCAGCAAGTATTTCCTGCAAAAACTCGTCTAGATCATCATCTGAGTCATCATTAGCTGCCAAAACCTCGTCTTCTTCATGAATAAGGTCATTTTGAAAATTCATCGCACTGACGGGATCACAAATTGGAGGAGTCTTGGCTTGATCTGTCGCGAGTGTTAACTGCGCGACTTGTTCTTTCAACTCCGATATAACAGCATCAGATTGCTGTGACATACTCAACATGATGGATTTCAATTCGGCAATTGCTTCTCTTGAAGAGGGAGAGACCGGCTGTGGTATTGGCGTAGAAGGAGTAGAAACGCTTTTTATCTCCTCATATAATCTGAGAAAGGAACTCCTTGCTTGTACTTCTTGTAAGCAAGGGCGCGCTCTATACTTGCCGTACATTCATAAAGATCGTGCCCTTCTTCACCACATCTTCCACACGGCTCTGTATGCTCTGTAATCGTAGGCATCTTGGCGGGGACGACTTCCAAAACAACGGCTTATCTCGCAAAACTGGTCAAAACTTTGCGAGAAAATGAGATAGTCTCGAGGAATAAATTCCTCAAGACAAAAGACAAACTTAATTAAAGCAACAAAAATTGCGCCACCTCCCCAAGAACGGCGCCAAAATTTGACACGTCGTCGCGTGCACTGTCAAAAATAACCAACTGGCTCTAACTAATATAGCTAGGGAAGTCGGGTCGAATCCACAGAGAGGTAGGAATTTGTCGGCTAAATTCAAGTTCGTCTAAGTAACCAAATTGGGGGTTTTTGAAATGTGATTTCTAAACTAAGAGAATAAGGAAAGAGGAATAAAGGAAGGAGTTTAACAGATAAAAGAGAATAGCTAAGACAAATCGGTTCACCATAATTATCCGGTCGAGTAATCTAGGTCCCAGGTCAATGCATGACGGTCTAAGGGGTAGCGAACGTCACCTTTCGGTCCTTAATTCACCCTAAAATGTAAACAGTTTAACTTTCGCCCTCGCTGCAATATTCTATTGTTCGTTACTAGTCTGCCTCTTCCAACCTTTCGGTCTAGGTTAAGGTCCACCAAGAATAAGGGTCTAATTGCGTCGACTCAATTAGGCAATTACAATTAATTGTAGCATTTAAACAACAAAGGCATCGACATTAACCTAGTAGATCGATTACTCTCCCTTCAAATCATGGGTCCCCTACAGTCTTAGCATAGGGAATTAGCTACTCATAATCGCTGAATTAACAATTACAATGACTGAATAATCAAAACTAAGCATGATGACAACTATAAGGAGATGATTGAACTATAATAAATCAAAGAGAGGAAAGGGATTAAAAGTAATAAATACGATTAAGAAATAAATAGATTGATAATACCGAATCCGAGTAGCAAAGTAGAGTATAGAAATCCAAAGGATAATGACCAAAGTAACAGTGGAGAAAATGTACGTAGTGAAGGAGATAGGAGTAACGTGATGTTCTCTTCAGTCTTATACTGAAAAATTGTCTTAAACCTAATCTATGGACTGATTACAAAAGCCCATAAAAGATTAGGCGGAAATAAACCAAAAACACACGAAAACCCTTCGATCGAGCAGTAAACCACTCGATCGAACTCTAAGTCACTCGATCGAGCTAGAACTAACTCTCGATCGAGCACTGCTTACTGAACCTCCTCGATCGACTCCTTAAACTGGTCGATCGACCAGTCTTGAGTGTATAAAGCATTCGATCGAGCAGTAAACCACTCGATCGAGCTATATAGGCGCATCAGGACTTGAATTTCTTCCTTTACTCAGCTCATGCGTCCTCCAAGTGTAAGATTCCTAAGCTCCGGCTCCTTATCTCCCATGAATGTATACAATTGGGACAATTAAGGCTCGATTTAGCTCCTCCTCGGTCAATTCCTGCAAATTACAATAAACGGACCAAAGTAGAATATTCGGGGGTATTTGTAGCCAGATGCTACATAAAAAGCACAGAAATGCGTGTAAAAATGAGGTGAAAACCTTATATAAAAGACACGCATCACTCAACATGATGGATTTTAATTCGGCAATTTCTTCTCTAGCAGAAGGAGAGACCGGCTGTGGTACTGGCGTAGAAGGGGTAGAATCATTCTTGATTTCTTCATACAGCTGGGAGAAAGGAACTCCCTGCTTGTATTTCTGGTAGGCAAGAACGCGCTCAACACTTTCCATGCATAAGATAGGGTCATGCCCTTCCGCGCCACATCTTCCACATGGCTCTTTATGCTCCGTAATAGTAGGCATCTTGGCAAATAAACTTTCAAAGCAAAAGTTAACCTGCAAACTAACCAAAACTTTGCAGAAATGAGATCGGTCTCAAGGAATAAATTCCCTGAGACGAGAGATAAACTTAATTAAAGCAACAAGTTTGCGCCACCACCCCGGCAACGGCGCCAAAATTTGACACGGCTGTCGCGTACCTGTCAAAAATAACCAACTGGCTCCAACTAAAATAGCTAGGGAAGTCGGGTCGAATCCACAGAGAGGTAGGAATTTGTCGGCTAAATCTAAGTTCGTCAAGTAACCAAATTGGGGGTTTATAAAGTGTGATTTCTAAACTAAAAAGAACAAGGAGAAGAGAAATAAAGGAAGGGAATAACAGGTAGAGGAAAATAGCTAAGACAAACGGTTCACCATAATCATCCGGTCAAGTAATCTAGGTTGGTCAATGCTAATACGGTCTAAGGGGTAGCGAACGTCACCTTTCGGTCCTTAATTCACCCTAAAGTGTAAACGACTTAACTTTCGCCCTCACTGCAATACCCTATTGTTCGCTACTAGTCTCGCCTTTTCCAACCTTTCGGTCCAGGTCAAGGATCACTGGGAATTATAGGTCTAATTGCGTCGACTCAATCAGAAAGATACAATTGATTGTAGCATTTAATCAACAAAGATTATACTAGCATTAACCCGATAATTCGATTACCGTTCCTTCATGATTATTGATCCCCTGTAGTCTTAGCCAAGGGAATTTAGCTACTCATTTCCATAGAATTAACAATAACGATAGATAAGGAACTGGGATTAAACATTATAACAATTAAACAAGATTCAAACAAAGCAATTATTATGACAACGATAAATAGAGAAGAAACTAAGCAATAAATAAGATTAGAATAAGAGTAGACTGATAATACCGATTACAAAATTCCAAATCCGAGTAGTAGAATGCAAAGGAAGAATAAATCCAGAGAATAGTGACAAAATGTTGAATAAAACGTGAGGAAGGAGAAGCGTTCAGTCACGTAGTTCACTCTTTCAGTCTTATACTGGAAAAACATCCTAAAACCTAATCTATGGACTAATTACAAAAGCCCATAACAAGATTAGGCGGAAATCAGCTAAAGCACACGAAACCCCTCGGTCGAGTAGGAGTAATCTACTCGATCGAGCAATATCATCACCAAATCACTCGATCGAGTAGGAACAACCACTCGATCGAGGACTTCTTGCAAAAACACCTCGATCGACTCCTTAAACTGGTCGATCGACCAATCCTGAGTATATAGAGCATTCGATCGAGTAGAAAACCACTCGATCGAGCTATGTAGGCACGTTAAACTTGAAACGCTTTCCGAATTCAGCTCATGCGTCTTCCAAGTGCTAGATTTCCCAGCTCCGGCTCCTTATTGTCCATGAATGCATACAATTGGGATAATTAAGGCTCGATTTAGCTTCTCTTCGGTCAATTCCTGCAAATTACAAATAACGGACCAAAGCAGAATATTCGGGGGTATTTGTAGCCAGATGCTACATAAAAGGCACAAAAATGCGTGTAAAAATGAGGTGAAAACCTTATATAAAAGACACGCATCAGTAGCAGGGGCGTTACACAATCCGAAAGGCATTCTACGATATGCAAAAACACCCTGTGGACAGGTAAAAGTAGTCTTACTCTGATCGTCCGGATGAATAGGGATCTGAAAGAACCCGAATACCGTCTAGAAAACAGAAAAATTTGTTAGAAGCAAGTCTTTCAGTCATTTGGTCAACAAAAGGGAGGGGGAAATGGTCTTTCTTGGTGGCGGCATTCAACTGTCTATAATCAATGCACATCCGCCACCCTGTCACTACTCGAGTTGGTATTAATTCATTTTTATCATTTTTAACCACGGTAGTCCCTCCTTTCTTCGGGACTACCTGAACTGGGCTAACCCACTTGGAGTTGCCAACTGAATAAATAATACCTGCGTCAAGTAGTTTCATCACCTCGCCCATAACAACTTCCTGCATCTTCGGGTTCAACTTGCGTTGACCACATGCGTAAGGCTTGTGGCCTTCTTCCAGCTCTATCCTATGCATATAAACATCAGGGCTTATGCCCTTAATGTCATCCAAAGAATAACCCAAAGCCTTCTTGTTTTTCTTAAGTACACACATCAAAGGCATACCTGGTCATCGTTAAGCTTAGAGCTAACAATAGCCGGGTCTTTGCTCCGTATCATCTAGAAAAATATACTTAAGATTAGGAGGAAGTGGCTTACGCTCTGGCACCTTTACCTCTACAGCATAGACAGAGTCAGCTTCAATGGTGTAGCAAGTGTTCACCAAATTATCGTTGGCCAGGCTCAAAAGCATCTCATCTTCTTCTTCATTGAGCTCGTAGCTCTCCATTGAGGCAACCAAAGCATCTGGCTCCTCAGCATTCTCCACTATATTGCCTGCACACTCATTTAAATGGGTTAGATCAGCTAAGGGATCCTTGGCTAAGGATTCCCTCCAATTACAAGTAACAACCCTGTCAACAATATCAATAGAATAACACGTATCCTCATCGGCGAGGTTCGGTTGCCTTGTGAGCAAGATGAACTCAATGGTGTCATCCCCTACCTCTAAGGTGATGGTTCCGCGTTTGACATCTATCACAGCCCCATCCGTATGTAAGAACAGTCCGCCTAAAATAATAGGTATCCTGTTGTCCTGCAATGTCCAAAACAACGAAATCGACAAGAATAAAAAACTTACCCACTCGAACGGGTACATCCTCTAAAACACCTATAGGTCTCTGAGTCGATCTATTTGCCATTTGAACGGTAATATCGGTCACCTTGAGTCTACCAATGTTTAACCTTTCGCAAACAGAATACGGCATGACACTAACACTGGCCCCTAAGTCACAAAGGGTCTTTCCAATTACGTGGTTACCTATAGTGCAAGGAATTGAAAATCTACCCGGGTCCTTTAATTTAGGTGGCACATTAACTTGTGAAAGAGCATTACATTCTTCCACAAACGCAACATTACCATCATCACGAAAATTTCTCTTACGATTCAAAATATCTTTCATAAATTTAGCGTAAGAGGGTACTTGGGTAATTAAATCAGTGAAAGGAACCGTTACCTCGAGATTCGGACCATCTCCGAAACTTACCAAACTTACGCTCGGCTTAGTAGCCTTGGGACGCTCCGGATACGGGATCGCAACATCGGCCGTAGGATCGGTAACCTTCGCTTCCGTAGGTTTAAAACCCCGTCAAATCATCAATGAGTGAAGAATCATGCGGACTAGTTGACGGATTTGCATCCTGCGCTCGGAGTTTCGATCGATGGTATGAGTGGTCGATCGACCAAGTAAGGTGGCGTGAAGCAGTTCTGTCGAAATTGACTTCGTCAGTGTTTGATCGATCGATCGAGGATGTTGGTCGATCGTTTGGATGAGTAGGTGTGAATAGTTTCGACCAGAAACTATTTTATCGACACTTGATCGATCGACCGGGAATGTTGGTCGATCGACGGAAATCTTGGCATTCAAACTCGTTTTTGCACCAGAATTTAAACGAGCTTCTTCGTCATTTCCCGAGTCTTCCTTTGGCTTGTCGGGACTTTCATAAGAAAGGCCACTTCTGAGATTGATGGCATTGATCGTCTCAACCGGCCCTTCACATTAGCTTGAAGAATTAGCAGCTTGCTTAGCCTCCATATTCTCCAATTGTTTCACAAAATTCCGTGAGGACTCAATCCCGGCTGCTTCCATATTCGCCACTTGAACCAAAAGGAGTTGGACCATCTCTTTCAATTTCTCGATCTCATCTGATTTTTGAACAGGAATTTCGACTCTCTTCTTGGAAGCTTCAGAAATCTCGAGCTTCTCGAGACGGGTAGAAATGGAAGTTATAAGTGTCACAACAACAGTCATTTCTTCACTTTGCTTTCGTGACTTTCCACGTGAACTTCCAAACTCAGCTTTATGGACTGCCATCTCCTCGATAGTGTTCCAACCTTTACTTTGACCGGTATTGTTTTGAAACCTGCCATTAGCAGTTGCATCCAAGATGACCTTGTAATCATCATATAAAGCATTGTAAAATAGGTTGCAAAGATACCATTGCTGGAAACCATGATGAGGGACAGCTCGGACCAAACTTTTGAAACGTCCCCATGCTTCACAAAAATCTTCGTCGGCTCCTTGCTGAAAACTCGTGATTTTACCCTTCAAGGCATCAGTCTTTGAAAGTGGGAATTACTTCTTGTAGAAGGCTAATGCTAAAGATGTCCAATCCGTGACTCCAGCTGCTACCCTATCGAGGTAGCGGTACCAATCTCGCGCCGAATCCTTCAAGGAGTACAAGAACATAAATCCCTTCACTTCATCTTGAGTTACCCCAGCCGGTATAGGTATGGAACAAAGCAATAGTCCAGTGAAAGTTTCCATATGCTTCAAGGGGTCTTCATCCATGGAGACCATGAACCGGTTTCGCTCCACTAAATCAATATAAGAGGAACGAAACTCAAAATTACCGGTAGTAGGGGTAGGTAACTGGCGCCCCTTTGGAAGGTGGTGCTCCTTTGGCTGAAAATTATCATATATTGTAGCCATAATTTCTAAAGTGAGAGTACTCAAGTCTTCCTCTCAAAAACCTGTCTTCTAACTGTGCAAAAGCAAAACTAGAAGCAAAGGTAAGCAACGGCCTCAAGGAACCAAAGTTCCCTGAGACAAGAAAAATAAACTAAAATAAGGCAAACAAAATTACACCGTCTCCCAAAGCAACGGCGCCAAAATTTGATACCGTCGTTTAGTACCAAAATTAAATTTATAATTCCAAACTAAAACTATAGCTAGTGATAGTAAGGGTCGAACCACAGAGAGACAAGGTTGATTTTGTTTGCTATTTTTCAGTCTATAAAAGTAACAAATAATTGGGGATTTTGAAATAGGTTGATTAACTGGCTAATTGCAAAAATGAATATTCTCAACAAGATAAAAAAAGGGGATCGGGAACTTCGGTTCACCATGGCAAATATCAGGTCAGTAAGGTAGCAAAAGTCTTACGATACGGTCTCAGGGAAAATAAGCTAGCCTTTCGATCAAAGCTCAAATCACCTCACGGTCTATCAATTCCCTAGAATTCATCAACGCTTTCGCTCAAGAGAAATTCCAAATCTAGCGATAATTCAAATTACCAATCTTTCAATCTAGTAAAGAAATTTATCAAAAGATAACTAAACCGATACGGAAGAACTCATACTACACAACAATCCTAATTTAATACCATGGCTCACCTTGTTCCCAACCAAAGAAATTACTGTAATACTCCGTATTTATGAGTCTTTGGGTACTCTATCGAGTAGGCCTTACTCTGTCGAGTAAGGGTGAGTTGCGTTTTAAAATAGTTTCTGACTGTTGGGTACTCGATCGAGTAACTAGGATACTCGATCGAGTAAGGGGGCACTCGATCGAGTACCTTAGCTACTCGATCAAGTAGCTCGGTTAGCGGGTGATAATTCGACGGGTTTTGTTAATAACACGGATTAATATATATATCTTTCCGTCACTTTCATAATACACTTTTACAAACCTAATAACATTAAAAGGGAGATTCAAGTTACGTTCTTCGCATTCATCCGTGTTGTTGACAAATCCCGGAGCTTGAGAGGTCGGATTTCATCGTTATTTATACCTTTGTGATCCTTGCGTCGAGGGTAAGATCTACATACCAATTTTATAGTATTTCGTCAAGTTTCGTTAAACCCTAATTTTGGGATTGGGGGTTTTGTGTTAGTTTTGTGATTGTTAGTAATTATGTGATTATATGTTAGGAGGAGGATTCGTAGAAAAGGATTTGTGATACAGCTGTTGAGACCGTCTGATTGTGTTGCTGTTCCAGGTAGGATTTCCTACTCAGTATTAGTCCCATAATGGGATGATTGTTGATGTGTTGTGATTGGTTGTTTGATATAGTAATTGTATTGTGGTTGTGATTGTGATTGTGATCGTTGTCTATGGTTCGCGAGGCATGGCCTCGGCTGAGTGGGGTCACTTGCGGGAGTGGCTTCACGCCCTAGTTTCGCCTTCTGTGGAACCCGTCACAGAAGGGATGTGCACATTAATGGACAGGGTTATCGCTCACTATGTGGAGCGGAGATTTGGTGGGTACGGCTGCGGTCCCCCACTGGCAGGGCTGGTCCAGTGGACAGTCGGTGATTGAGATTGTTGGAATTGGTGTGGGTATGTGTGTGACGGTTAAGCTGTTTGTTTATCTTATTGTTGATATATATATTGAGTTGTGTGATTAGTCTCGACCCGTTTAAATGTTTTAAAAGCGTGGTGATCCATTCGGGGGTGGTGAGCAGTTATTGAGCAGGTATGATCTGACGCGTATGGGATAGCTGGGATGAGTCATCACGTGGCAGTTAGAAGTCTTCCGCTGTGTCAGATGATGCTTTATAGCTTTGATAGTCTTAGCAGTAGACCGTCTGAGAATGTTGTATTTCAGTTTATCAGTTTTGGTTTTGATTATGTAATCACTTAAACTATATTTACTTTTAAAGTACGTTTCTTTATTGTCTTATGATTATCATTGCCTCGGGTAACCGAGATGGTAGCATCCTTCTACCTGAGTGGTCCTGGTAAGGCACTTGGAGTATGGGGGTGTTACAAATGGTATCAGAGAGACGATCCTGAAACCTGTAACCAATGAATCTAATGAATCTAGGGAGTCAATTAAAATGAACCCGGGGTAAAGGTTGTAGGAGCTAATGCAAAGACTTGGGAGACGTCCTAAAGTCGCGAACTCGCCCTACAATTTTGAACCGGTCACCATGGGATATGTGTCGGGATCGTTATGTGCTTATTGTGTGTTGTGTGTATCTATGTAGTAGTATGTTGTATGAATTGATGGATGCATGCATGTGGAGGATGGGGGATCTGAATTGAAAGATGATGATGACGTGAATTGTATGTTGGTTGATTGTAAAGCATGAAAGTATAAGGATTGATACATGTAATTTGGCATGTTATAATTATGTAAGGAAAAGTGTTTTGTCTATATATATATAAAGCGATGTGTAAGTATACATGTTGTTGTTGTCGTGTTGAGTAAAAATACAGAAGGTTGGGAGTGTGAATTGAACATGTGCTGAGTGAATATGTTGAACGAATATGGTGGATGAATATGTGGTATGATGGATGAATTAGTGGAAAAAGATGAATCATCGTGGTAGTAACATGTGAATAGGGGACTTGATGTCATGTATTTGTGATTTTGTTTACGAAAAATGATAGAATAAAAACATGTGGGTAAGTCATAATTGGCAAGTTAGATAAGCTATGTGCATGATGAATGTTGTTGCTTGGCTTTTGAAAATAGTAACATATGATTATGAATACCGGTTTTATGAGTTTTGGACTGGTTTTGTTTGCTTGGTTGTTGTTTAAGCTGTTTGGAAGTAAAAATCAAATAGTTATGTCGTCTGATTACAGCAAAGTTGTCTTTAAACTGTTATAACTTGAGATTCATAAATGATTTTTATGTGATTCCAATTGGAGGTGATAGCTTGTCCTTTTACGATTCTAACGATAGGTCACACGCCCAAAACGACCAAGTAATGAGTGAGTTATGACTGTTTTACGAAAACTGGACAGTGCTGAGAATTGGGGTACTCGATCGAGTATCCTTGGTACTCGATCGAGTAAGGTGGCACTCGATCGAGTACGTTAGTTACTCGATCGAGTGGCACTGGTGATTTGTTTTACGTGCTTCTGATCTTCACCTACTCGATCGAGTAAGTCCCTTACTCGATCGAGTGGCCTGTACTCGATCTAGTGACCCCTGTTTTGGGTCATATGCTTACCCTTTTGACTTCGTTGCATATTATGTGTAATTCAAAGATGTTATTTTGCTTCTTTATGCATTGTTTTTGAGGGGTAATATCCGTATAATACCCTTTAATTATAGGATTATAACGCAAAATTTACATGTGATTATAGTCATAAAACGAAAAACATGATGAAACGATTAAGATATAGAAATAACCTTCGGTCCTAGTGCAAAATGGCAATGAGAGATCAAGGTAGATCTCCTCCTAAGTGTTGCACCCAAGATGGTCCGAGAAATGCCCTTGTGCTAGAGAGAATCCCCTAATTGCCTTGCAATATTGAGGGGATTGTTTTTTTTTGTGAGTTTGTGTTGGATGAGAGATCCGAGTTTCGAGAGGCACAATTCCCAAAACCCTAGTTTTCATACAAATGAAAATGATTAGGTTAGAAGGGAGGAGAAACTCCCCTTTTGTGCCCTCTCATTCGGCAAAACCGAGTGGGTCAAGGGGAAGTGGGCTTCCACTTCCTCTTAACTTTAACTCGTGGTTCGGTCCATAATGCGCTAAGTGTATATGACGCGGTTTCATTATAAACTGTCATCGGTTATCGGAAATTAAGGCATCAACTAATAATACGGGTTAGTTGAATTATTAATACGTGTCCGACAAAGACAATATTGTATAATTATATTCAATATACATTTAATTAAATATAAAACGCTTATATTCAATTTATGAATTAACTGCTTAATTCGCCTTAGCCATTATTATTTAATCCGTATTAAATAAAATATCTCAACATCACATTTTGACTAATTATTAGTCAAATAACTCAGACTAACTGGTTAGTCAAAATTGGCATCTACATGACTGTATTTTCATACCGTCACATCTCTCAAACGTATCCTATAGGTGTGACTTTTAGGGACCAATTGATCACCGCCATCGGTATGACAATAACGTCAAACTTATCTAGCAAGCCAACCGTTATTGATAAACGTGGATCAACTGATAATAATACCAAAAGTATGCCCTTTGATCCTTTTAGAGATTTATAAGTCCTTGCACTAACTGTTAAGGACACCAACCCCAACAAGCTCTCACTTGTCCGTACAAGTGTATGTGCAATGACGTTATCCGCACTAACTGGAGGACACAAGCTCCAACAAACTCCCACTTGTCCGTACAAGTGTATGTGCGATAACCGATTCTCATATTCATTTAAAATTTCTCCCACTCAATGTAAAACAATTTGCAGATCTGGATCCACAAAGGTCGTATTTTACAATCGATCTGTATCTAGAGTGGTTTCCCCGACTAGAGAGTAACTTAACCGATAAAACGAATCCGTATCCGAGCATGGCCATGCATTTCGATTCTGACTCCTCGAGTGGCCCCGAGAAACATCGAGTACCGATAAAGGCTGAATATTTCCTTCAACTCGAACTCCTTCCGATCTAAGCACAACATGAAATGACCTAGAAACAATCTACTTGGCCCCCTGTTACGGATGACCGTGAGAAAGAAACCAAAGTCACCCAAAATGCCTTAGTCTCAAGAGACAGTCGATAGTCAAAAGAATCGACTCTTAGGATCACCATGGAAGTCCTATCCACGACCAAGGGCACGAGAATGTTATAAAACATTTAGGACTCCACGTCGATGTCACAATTGTGTCCTACGAAATATCCGTATAAATTGCCCTCGTGATTGGTCAGTCAATTTGGTTGACTTATGGCTCGTTGAACCCACCATCAACCAACGTCACAAAATAATTGCGAGTTATCGGCTCATGTGGGCAATTAAGGACTGAAAAATATAATGTTTGTTGATTCACTTTGTGGTGTTCAAAATTTGTCGTACAAATCCACATGAAAAACAAAATATATATATAAAATATCAAAACGATGATGTCGTATAGAGTACAAAAGGGAATGAATCTAATCCATAAAAGAGTACTACAACTTAGGAACACGTTTAATTCCCATGGAATTAACATGCCCTTCATGCTTATCTTGTCGTAATGCTTTAGTGAGAGGATCTGCTATGTTATCATCGGTAGCAATCTTGTCTATCACTACTTCCTTTTGCTCCACGTAATCTCGGATTAGATGAGCTTTCCGTTGTACATGTCTAGACTTGTTGCTAGACTTAGGCTCCTTAGCTTGGAAGATGGCACCACTATTGTCGCAATAGATGGTGATCGGGTCATTCGAACTAGGCACTACGGATAGCCCATGTAAGAATTGACGCATCCATATCGCTTCCTTTGTAGCTTCGGACGCGGCATAGTACTCGGACTCGGTCGTAGAATCTCTTTGTAACAGTTTGTTTCGAACTCTTCGGTGATCATAGCGCCATTAAGAGTAAAAACGAATCCAGACATCGAGATTTCGAGTCATCACGATCCGTTTGGAAGCTAGCATCTGCGAACCGGTTGCGCATAGCTTTTGAGAGCCTCCATAAGTCAATGCCCAATCTTTAGTCCTCTGGAGGTACTTAAGAATGTTCTTTGACCAGCCAATGTGATTCACCTGGATCTTTGTTGGAATCGACTTGTCATACTCAATGCATATGCCACGCCCGGACGTGTGCATATCATGGCATACATGATTGATCCTATAGCCGAAGCATAAGGAATCCGTGCCATGCGCTCTTTCTCTTCCGGTGTCTCTGGTGCCTGAGACTTGCTCAAATGCACCCCTGGAGACATAGGAAGGAACCCCTTCTTGGAGTTAGTCATGCTGAATCTCTCTAGGACTTTGTCTATGTAAGACTCTGATCGAGAGATAGCAACCGTCGTGATCTATCTCGATAGATACGGATGCCTAGAATTCTTTGTGCCTCTCCCAGATCTTTCATCTGGAAATGGTTTTTCAACCATACTTTCACCGAAGTTAAGAGAGGTATGTCATTCCCAATCAGGAGTATGTCGTCAACATACAATATTAGGAAGACAATCTTGCTCCCACTCGACTTGATATATAGACATGGTTCCTCGACCGATCGAGTAAATCCATTTTCTTTTATCACTTGGTCGAAGCGATGATTCCAACTCCTTGATGCTTGCTTAAGTCCATAAATGGAACGCTTAAGCTTGCACACTTTCTTAGGATGTCTTTGGATCGATGAAACCTTCGGGTTGTACCATGTACAACTCTTCCTCCAAAAAGCCGTTTAAGAAGGCGGTTTTCACGTCCATTTGCCAAATTTCATAGTCATGAAAAGCGGCAATCGCTAAGATAATCCGAATGGAACGCAGCATGACTACGGGTGCAAAAATCTCATCGTAGTGCAAACCTGGCACTTGGGTGAAACCTTTAGCAACTAGTCGTGCTTTGTAGATATCTTGTTGACCTTCCACGGAATGCTTTATTTTGTAAAGCCATTTGCATTGAAGGGGACGAACCTTAGCGGGTAAGTCAACAAGATCCCACACGTTGTTCTCATACATGGAGTCCATCTCGGATTGCATGGCCTCAAGCCATAGCTTTGAGTCGAATCTGGTCATGGCACCTTTATAGGTTGCGGGTTCACTACTCGTTAAGAGTAGAACGTCATCTATATCATGTTCCTCGACCATACCAATGTATCTGTCCGGAGGAATAGAGACTCTTCCCGACCTCCTAGGTTCCTCGGGAATAATTACAGCCGTAGGGATTGAAGGAATTGGTTCCTCCAATGGTTGCTCGGTGTTTGGTTTTGGAATCTCCGACAGGTCGAAGGTTCTATCACTCTTTGCATTCTCGAGAAATTCCTTCTCTAAGAATGTCGCACTAGCCGCAACAAAAACACGTTGTTCGGTTGGCGAATAGAAGTAATGACCAAGTGTTCCTTTAGGATAACCTATAAAGTATGTCTTGACCGATCGCGGGCCGAGCTTATCTTCAGTCTCCACCGACATAAGCCTCGCAGCCCCAAACCCGTATAAAGGACAAGTTAGGGACCGTTCCCTTCCATAGTTCATATGGAGTCTTGTCAACACTTTAGACGGACTTCGGTTAAGTATTAGAGCGGTGATGAAGAGCATAACCCCACAATGAGTCGGGTAACACGGTGTGACTCATCATGGATCGAACCATATCAAGTAGTGTTCGATTTCTCCGTTCGGACACACCATTCAATTGAGGTGTTCCAGGTGGAGTTAAGCGTAAGGCAATCCCACGTCTTTAAGGTGTTGATCAAACTCGTGAGAAAGATACTCGCCACCACGATCCGAACGTAGTGTTTTTATCTTTCTACCAAGTAGGTTCTGTACCCTATTTTGGTATTCTTTGAATTTCTCAAAGGATTCACTTTTGTGCTTCATTAAGTAGACATAGCCATATCTACTTAAATCATCCGTGAAAGTGATGAAATACCTATAGCCTTCTCGTGCGGTGATTGACATAGGACCACATACATCCGTGTGTATGAGCCCTAATAGGTCAGCAGCGCGCATTCCAACACCTTTGAAGGAAATACGAGTCATCTTACCGATGAGACATGATTCACACGTGCCAAATGATTGAAAATCAAAGGCCGAGATAGCTCCATTTTTAATGAGTTTGTTTTTACGCGTTTCTCATTAATGTGTCCCATACGGCGGTGCCATAGATACGTTTGATCTTTGTCACCAACCTTTAACTTTTTATTCATTACGTGTAATATTTTGTCGTCGATCTAAAACATAAATTCCGTTCATGGAGACTGCCTTGCCATAAATCATATCGTGTAAAGAGAAAATGCAAGCATTATTTTCTATTACAAATGAAAAACCAAGTTTGTCAAGTGCAGAAACTGAAATAATGTTTTTCGAAAGACTAGGAACATAATAGCAGTCATATAATGACATCTCAAATCCGCTAGGAAGCTGGATCACATATGTCCCCTTTGAGATGGCAGCCACTCTTGCTCCATTCCCAACAGTTTTACATGTATGTTGGTCTTGATACGTAAGTTACCCAATCTTATGGTGTAGTGAGTGGCACCTGTAGTGAGTAGGAGTTCAGTTGGAGGACATGAGTTATATGTGTTGTGATAGATAGTGAAAAAAGAAAAGGAAGATTGGTATGGTGTATAAAGACATAGAGCATGTTTTGTGAGATGAGATGAGTGACATGATTGTATGTTGAGTAATGAAAATGTAAGTGAATGTGGGCAAGGCATGATGTAAGTTTAAGGAACGTGAGAATGACAAGATTGAAAGAAAGGATGTGGATAGTAGCAACCTGAGATGTATAATAAATTATGGAGGGAGATGGCTAGAAATAGTGTTGAGTAAGAACATATGTAATGAAAGGTCGTTTGGAAATAGTGGTATATAGCGAACTTAATGGGACATGTCGCGACGTGGATTTGCAGGTAGTGACTGAGTTCGGAAATTTGTGTTATCGAGAGACGAAACTACTGTGTGATTTCCTTGGGTAATTAACGGTATTAAATGAATTCTGATTTCTAGAGATGTAAAAAGGGAGATGCAATTGTTTGAACATTAAACGTTGATTCTATGGATAGATTAGTGGCAAGTGTGAGTGATAGCATAATAAGAGAAGATCCATGGTAAGAAAGAGTGAGATGATGTCGGTAGAAAATAATGGAATTTGAGTTTTGGAGCAACGAAGGGGTAACTGGATTTCTAAAGAGTTAGCTAGAAGGAATAAGGAGTTGAACTATTAATTGGTATTATTGAGTGTAAAGAGAAAAGAAGGATAAAAGTAAGCTGAGGAAAATATTCACCGGAGTTATGTGATATAAAGGTAAGGAATCATTGAAATGTGTGATAGCGTCACGAGGATGTTAGCTAAAGGTTATATAGGAGTTTCAGGACAACATGATTGATAATGAGTTTCGAGGAATTAAGGGAGCAAGAAGTTAGTAGAGTATTGGCACGATACGAGGTATTTGGTGGAGAGTTGGATGACAACACAAATAAGATCGTATTGGGAATAATGTTGAGGTAATTTTGTGGATGGGTTTGATGTTCGTTATTTGGAATGATAACCAAAGATAGGAGAAAAACCGTGTTATTTTGATATGAGTGTAAGAGGTTTGATATACGAGCAGTGGTGGTATTGTGGTGTTGTCACTAGTGGTTAAGAGTGATGGTATATTAGAAAGGTAGCAATTCTAAAGAGGTTGATGTGGTAGGGACCTGATTGTTGTGTATGATTGTGAGAGGGTATAAGATGTGGCTAGATGAGGCGGATGTTAATAGTTGAATAGTAATGGTATGGTTATATTTGGCAGGAAGTGATGGTTATGCGAATGAGAGAATGTGTTATGAGGGGCATACGAATTAAGCTCGGGTGAGAGGTAACTTTTATCTGGTGGTAACTTACGTGATCAGGATTGACTGGTTGGATGTGATTACGGGTCTGTGATATATAAATGTTTGTGTGAGGTTTTGACCTCACAAGACGTGGTATGGTGTGATTATCATGAAATTGTTATTTGAATGTTCTGTAATGCATGTTGAGTACGCTAATCTAATTGAATGATATTCAAAAAGGTAATAATTTGAGTGATTTGGCATGACTGGCTATACTTGTATGTATCCATGATACATGTCAAACTGTGATATGGTAAGAGGATGATATTCACGAGGTTATTATCTGTTTAATTCATATAATATGTTGCTTGTGATTTAGTAAAGTGGATTTGAGTAAGTTTTTCTTGTTCGAGAAGTTATGTTGAGCCAGTACTTATGGGATTGTGTAAGTTGTGATGACTATCGATGTGGTTGTGGTGCCTTGGGTGGTGATCCGGGCACGATATTTAGTGTTGTGATGCGGGTATTTTCACACTGCGGTGTGGCTGTTGGTGGCGGTGTTGTGATGCCGTCACCGGATGTGGTGGAGTAGGCAGGATGTTTATGATTCGAGTTTCGAAAGTACATACCAGTTATACATAGATTGTGTTTTGTTTGATGTTGCTCCCTGCGAGTTTCAGTTGGTGCAGATAGACAGTTGTCTTGTTTATTGATGTTTCTTACCAGTTCAGTTTTGGTATGAGAGTAGAGTATGATATGAAGAGAGTTGTATATGTTTTCGTTGTTGTCATGGTATAGTGAAATTCTGTTGATGGGACACAGTCGTCAGAAGTTGTTACAGTACTTTTGATCTTGTTTTAAGATGAGGCTTTACACATAGTCATGGTAAGTGATCGGTGGAACATGTGTTGTATTGATCTGGACGCTGCAGGTGGTTCATAATCAGATTTTGGGACAGTGAGTGTAGGGTGTTGGGAATTAGTGTCATGTTAAGTTTTTTATGAGTTTTGCGGTAATAAAGAAAGAACTTGAGGATCTAGTGTGAGTGTACGTAACAAGTGTGGATCGTGAGTTATGCTTTTGACGATAAGAGTTTTATGTAGTTTTTATAGAGAGGTGTGTCATGTTGCGGTAATAGGGAACAAGTGAAGTTTTGGATTAAGTTAAGGATTTTGTGGTATAGGTTAGGTGGTGTGACGAGTGAAGTGAAGTATGAGAGTTGTTTAAGTAAGAGAGCCTTGGATATGTGCATGGCGAGTGTTTAGGTTCTAGGTGGTTATCTTTGACATGCGGTGGTGATGAGGATAATGAAAAGATATATCTAGGATTTAGTATTAGTGAGTTACGAGGACGTAACATTTATCTTAAGAGGTGTAGGATGCGATAAAAGAGATTTTGATGGTTGTACATATGGTAGTATATTTGGAAGTAGAGTGTTGATGTAGCATAAGATATGGATTTGTATATGTTGTGGTCGATAGTGTTAAAAGGTCATGGACGTGCTTGTAGTAGTTCGATGTTAGGAATGCGAGAATACTTCGATAGTGTTGGCAGTTGGATGATGAGGTTATGAGTGTGAGTAAACTTCGAGGACGAAGTTCCTTTTAAGGGTGGTAGAATGTAACATTTCGTTTGATGTTTATGTAGTTGGTTATGTATGGAGTTAGTGTCGGGAGAGTTTATGATGTAGTTGATACGACATCGTGAGCGAGGTGTGGAGGTAGGAATAGTTGGTAGAGTTGGTGTTAAGAGTTCATGGTTTCATGTTCTGTAAGTTGGGGTTTTGTTTTGAGTTCCTAGTAGCTTTGTTGCGTCTTGACCGAGTTAGTATGTTTGTTTTTATGTATGGGTTGAACTTCGGGGACGAAGTTCTTTTTAAGGAGGGAAGACTGTAATACTCCGTATTTATGAGTCTTTGGGTACTCTATCGAGTAGGCCTTACTCGGTCGAGTAAGGGTGAGTTGCGTTTTAAAATAGTTTCGACTGTTGGGTGCTCGATCGAGTAACTAGGATACTCGATCGAGTAAGGGGGCACTCGATCGAGTACCTTAGCTACTCGATCGAGTAGCTCGGTTAGCGGGTGATAATTCGACGGGTTTTGTTAATAACACGGATTAATATATATATCTTTCCGTAACTTTCATAATACACTTTTACAAACCTAATAACGTTAAAAGGGAGATTCAAGTTACGTTCTTCGCATTCATCCGTGTTGTTGACAAATCCCGGAGCTTGAGAGGTCGGATTCCATCGTTCTTTATACCTTTGTGATCCTTGCGTCGAGGGTAAGATCTACATACCAATTTTATAGTATTTCGTCAAGTTTCGTTAAACCCTAATTTTGGGATTGGGGGTTTTGTGTTCGTTTTGTGATTGTTAGTAATTATGTGATTATATGTTAGGAGGAGGATTCGTAGAAAAGGATTTGTGATACAACTGTTGAGACCGTCGATTGTGTTCTTTGTTCGGTAGGATTTCCTACTCGTATTAGTCCCATAATGGGATGATTGTTGATGTGTTGTGATTGGTTGTTTGATATAGTAATTGTATTGTGGTTGTGATTGTGATTGTGATCGTTGTCTATGGTTCGCGAGGCATGGGCCTCCGAGTGGGGTCACTTGCGGGAGTGGCTTCACGCCTAGTTTCGCCTTCTGTGGAACCCGCCACAGAAGGGATGTGCACATTAATGGACAGGGTTATCGCTCACTATGTGGAGCGGGGATTTGGTGGGTACGGCTGCGGTCCCCCCATCGGTGGTGGGTCCGTGGACGATCGGTGATTGAGATTGTTGGAATTGGTGTGGTTGTGTGTGTGACGGTTAGGCTGTCTGTTTATCTTATTGTTGATATATATATTGAGTTGTGTGATTAGTATTGACCCCGTTTAAATGTTTTAAAAGCGTGGTGATCCATTCGGGGTGGTGAGCGATTATTGAGCAGTATGATCGACGCGTATGGGATAGCCGGGATGAGTCATCACGTGGCGTTAGAAGTCTTCGCGTGTCGAGATGATGCTTTATAGCTTTGATAGTCTTAGCGATGGGCAAATGCGAGAATGTTGTATTTCAGTTTATCAGTTTTGGTTTTGATTATGTAATCACTTAAACTATATTTACTTTGAAAGTACGTTTCTTTATTGTCTTATGATTATCATTGCCTCGGGTAACCGAGATGGTAGCATCCTTCTACCTGAGTGGTCCTGGTAAGGCACTTGGAGTATGGGGGTGTTACAATTACCTACGCATAATTAATACTATTCTAACTTCGAAATTAATAATAAAGAACAGAATTGACATGTTGGAATCGAACTTAAAACAAAAGAGAAGGATTCAATTGCTGAAATTAATTGATGAAAAACAAGAATCAAAATAACAAAGAAGTAAGGAAGAGAAAGAATTGCAATAAAAGCTTACTAATTGAATTCAAGAACAAAGTATTGAAATCAAAGGGTTTCGTCTCCAAGCTTGATCTAAAACTGAGTTTTTTCAGAATGAAAAAGCATAACCTAAAAGTTGCTGCGTTCTACTGTTAAAAAGATACTGAAAGTTAATTACAAGTTCGGCTTTTAAAAGTTTAACACGAAGAAAAACGTGTCAGCTCGAAAATTGGTCGATCGACAGGCCAGAGTGGTCGATCGACTGAATATGCGGAACAGTAGCATCTGATGAGCTTCAGTGGTCGATCGATCGAAAAAGATTATCGATCGATGAATATCTTTGTCGGCGTAGCTCTCTTGTTCCTTCCAATCAACTCTTCACTCCTTTGCACGCATCCCAAGGTGAGTGAATACGACTCTCCTTCTTCTTGGCTTCCTTAAACTTGCCTCCGGAGGACGAATTAGGCTTGATTTAGCTTACTTCCACTCGTTCCTACAATAAATCATAGAAAATGCAAAGTAAACCATTTCGGGAGAAATAGTAGCCTTAAGCTATCAATTATGCGTGGAAATACGTGCCAAAACCGCAGATAAAGTGTATAGAATATGCACGTATCAGTCATTAAGAACAATCGTTGTACTATTTCTAGGAACGACTTGGTTATAGGCCAAGCTTCTTCCATTAATGGCATTTACATTTTAGAAACCTCGAATCCGACTAATGATATCTATAACATTCAATCAAAGAAACTGAAATAAAGTGACCCAAATGAATCGTTCATTTGGCATTGTCGATTAGGTCACATAAACGAGAATCGCATCAAAAGATTAATTTCAAGTAATGTGATTACACCATTTGATTATCAATCATATGGTACATGCGAATATTGCCTTCTTGGCAAAATGACTCGTAATCCTTTTAGTGGTAAAGGGACACGAGCTAGTGAACTATTGGGACTCATACACACCGATGTGTGTGGACCAATGAGTATCACCGTTCGTGGAAATTATGACTACTTCATAACCTTCACCGATGACTTGAGTAGATATGGGTATATCTATTTAATGAAGCATAAAAGTGAAGCTTTTGAGAAATTCAAGGAGTGTCAAAACGAAGTAGAGAACCAATTGAAGAAAAGGATTAAGGCACTACGATCCGATCGTGGTGGAGAATATCTTAGCCTTGAATTCGATTCACACTTGAAGGGTTGTGGTATTATATCACAACTTTCTCCACCCGGAACACCACAACTTAATGGTGTTGCCGAAAGGAGAAATCGAACCCTACTTGATATGGTTCGATCCATGATGAGTTAAACCGAGTTACCGAACTCGTTTTGGGGATTTGCAATCCAAACGGCAATTATATCTTTGAATAATAGTCCCACAAAGGCAACCGAAAAGACTCCATTTGAAATGTGGAAAGGAAGAGTTCCTAATCTATCCTACATGAAAATTTGGGGATGTGATGCTTACGTCAAGGCTAAGACCGACAACAAGCTTGCCCCAAAGTCCGAAAAATGCATCTTTGTAGGTTACCCCTTGACCTCTCGAGGATACTACTTCTACAAACCTCAAGAGAACAAAGTGTTTGTGTCTTGCGAGGCTGTCTTCTTAGAAAGTCAGTTTATTTCTAAGAGACAGAGTGGGAGAAATTTTGAACTTGATGAAGTTCAAGAGCCACAAACCGAGATAGAGACGCAAGAAGATGTTCCTTCGTCATCTAACGCGGTTGTCCCACCTCCTCCTAGAAGAACGGGCCGAGTTATTCGCCATCCCGATCGATATGTGGGACTTATCGAAGAAGATGGAACACTCGATGTGTTGCTTATAGAAAGTGACGAGCCCGCCACCTACAAGGCCGCAATCTCTAGTCCAAATTCCTCCTTATGGCTTGAAGCCATGAAGTCCGAAATGGATTCTATGCATGAAAACCAAGTCTAGAACTTGGTAGATTTGCCTAAAGGGGCAAGACCTCTTCAATGCAAATGGATTTTCAAAGTCAAGAATGGCATAGAAAGACATGATGATGTCTACAAAGCTAGGCTAGTGGCAAAAGGATTTACCCAAGTCCAAGGTCTCCATTATGATGAGACCTTCGCCCCCGTAGCCATGCTAAGATCCATACGGATTTTGTTAGCGATCGCCGCATTTCATGATTATGAAATATGGCAAATGGATGTCAAAACCGCTTTTCTAAATAGGCATTTAGAAGAGGAGGTGTACATGATACAACCCAAAGGTTTTGTTGATTCTAAAAATCCTAACAAAGTGTGCAAGCTTAAGAGATCCATTTATGGTCTTAAGCAAGCATCTAGAAGTTGGAATCATCAATTTGATCATGTGATAAAAGAGAATGGTTTCACTCGAAGTGTTGAGGAACCATGTTTATACATGAAATTCAGTGGGAGCAATGTTGTGTTCCTAATCTTGTATGTCGATGACATACTACTCATTGGAAATGATATTCCAATGTTGTCTTCTGTTAAGAAGTGGTTAGGTAACCACTTCCAAATGAAGGATTTAGGAGAAGCACAACGCATATTAGGTATCCGGATCCATAGAGATAGATCCAAGAGGATATTGGCACTAAGTCAAGAGTCTTATGTTGATAAGATTCTTGACGGTTCAAAGCATGGACAAATCTAAAAGGGGATTGGTACCTATGGTAATCGGGACGATATTGAGCAAGACTCAATCTCCCTCCGAACCCCAAGATGTTGAACGCATGAAGATGATCCCTTATGCTTCCGCTGTTGGATCAATCATGTACGCCATGATATGCACACGTCCTGATGTCTCGTATGCCTTGAGCATGACGAGTAGATATCAAGGAAATCCAGGTGATAGTCACTGGATAGTCGTCAAGAACATCCTTAAGTACTTGAGAAGGACTAAGGATTCTATCTTAGTGTTTGGAGGAGACACCGAGCTCCGTGTTAATGGTTACACGGACTCAAGTTTCCAAACGGATAGAGATGACATGAAATCACAAGCTGGTTTCGTTTTCATGCTCAATGGTGGTGCCGTAAGTTTGGAGAAACTTCAAGGAAGTCGTGGATCATGATTCAACAACGGAGGTCGAGTACATTGCAAAGATCGGAAGGCGCCAAGGAAGCTGTATGGATCAGGCAATTCACGGAAGGTCTAAGAGTAGTACCTACCGCCAATGATCCCATCACTCTCTATTGTGATAATAGTGGGACTGTAATACTCCTTATTTATAAGTCTCTGGGTACTCTATCGAGTAGGCCTTACTCTGTCGAGTAAGGGTGAGTTGCGTTTTATAAAAGTTTCTGACCTGTTGGGTACTCGATCGAGTAACGTGGGTACTCGATCGAGTAAGGGGGCACTCGATCGAGTACCTTAGCTACTCGATCGAGTAGCCGGTTTACGGGATTGTTTTCTCGGGTTTTGTTAATAATTCGATTAGAGTATATAATACTTCCGTCATTGTTCCTAAATCACTTTTCAAAGCCTAATCTCTGTGAGAGGAGAAAGCAAACTACGTCATAAGCCTTAATCGCATTGTTGGCAAATCCCGGAGCTTGGAAGGTCGGATTTCATCGTTCGTTATATCGTTGAGTTCCTTGCGTCGAGGGTAAGACCTATGTACCGATTTTATGGTAATTCCCTTAAGTTGTTTAAACCCTAATATGGGGATTTGGGGGTTTTTGTGTAGATTGTGATTTGGTAGTGTTTATGTGTTTGTATGATAGGAGGAGGTGTTGTAGAAGAGGCTTTTTGATACAGCTGTTGAGACCGTCTGATAGTTGTGCTTTCCAGGTAGGATTTCCTACTCAGTATTAGTCCCATAATGGGATGACTGTTGATGTGTTTAGATTGATTGTTTGATATAGTAATTGTATTGTGACGGCTGTGATTGTGATTGTACATTGTTGATAGATTCAGACGGTTGTGGATATTGTGATTGTGATTGGTTGTCTATGGTTCTCGAGATGCGTTCTCGGCTGAGTGGAGTCACTTGCGGGAGTGACTTCACGCCCTAGTTTCGCCCTTCGTGGAACCCGCCACGGAAGGGGATGTGCACATTAATGAACAGGGAATTCGCTCATTGTGAAGAGCGGGGATTTGGTGGGTACGGCTGCGGTCCCCCACTGGCAGGGCTGGTCCAGTGGACAATCAGTGATTGAGATTGTTGGGATTGGTGATTGAGTGTGTGTGTGACGGTTAATTTGTCATTTATCGGATTGTTGATATGTATATAAATTGTGTGATTAGTCGACCCCGTTTAAATGTTTTAAAACTGTGGTGATCCATTCGGGGGGTGGTGAGCGATTGCTTGGCAGGGTACATCTTGGATACGCGTGGGATCTAGTGGGGATGGAGTCATCACATATCGAGTCTTTAGTCTTCCGCCGTGTTTGTTAGGACAGTTCCTTTCGGTTGGTTTATAGTTTGAGAACGATTGTATTTTGCTTTGATTGCTTTTGTTATGTAATCACTTAAACTTATTTAATAAAGTATGTTTCTTCATTGTCTTATGATTATCATGCCTCGGGTAACCGAGATGGTAGCATCCTTATACCTGAGTGGTCCTGGTAAGGCACTTGGAGTATGGGGGTGTTACAAATGGTATCAGAGCGACGATCCTGAAACCTGTAACCAATGAATCTAATGAATCTAGGGAGTCAATTAAAATGAACCCGGGGTAAAGGTTGTAGGAGCTAATGCAAAGACTTGGGAGACGTCCTAAAGTCGCGAACTCGCCCTACAATTTTGAACCGGTCACCATGGGATATGTGTCGGGATCGTTATGTGCTTATTGTGTCTTTGTGTGTATCTATGTAGTAGTATGTTGTATGAATTGATGGATGCATGCATGTGGAGGATGGGGGATCTGAATTGAAAGATGATGATGACGTGAATTGTATGTTGGTTGATTGTAAAGCATGAAATATAATGATTGATACATGTAATTTGGCATGTTATAATTATGTAAGGAAAAGTGTTTTGTCTATATTTATAAAGCGATGTGTAAGTATACATGTTGTTGTTGTCGTGTTGAGTAAAAGTACAGAAGGTTGGGAGTGTGAATTGAATATGTGCTGGGTGAATATGTTGAACGAATATGGTGGATAAATATGTGGTATGATGGATGAATTAGTGGAAAAAGATGAATCATCGTGGTATGATAACATGGTTCCTGATTAAGCACGTTATATAATGGAAGTTATTTTATAATGTTGTTATGCTAGTAACATGTGAATAGGGGACTTGATGTCATGTATTTGTGATTTTGTTTACGAAAAGTGATAGAATAAAAACATGTGGGTAAGTCATAATTGGCAAGTTAGATAAATTATGTGCATGATGAATGTTGTTGCTTGGCTATTGAAAATAGTAACATATGATTATGAATACTGGTTTTATGAGTTTTGGACTGGTTTTGTTTGCTTGGTTGTTGTTTAAGCTGTTTGGAAGTAAAAATCAAATAGTTATGTCGTCTGATTACAGCAAAGTTGTCTTTAAACTGTTATAACTTGATATTCATAAATGATTTTGATGTGATTCCAATTGGAGGTGATAGCTTGTCCTTTTACGATTCTAACGATAGGTCACACGCCCAAAACGACCAAGAAATGAGTGAGTTATGGCTGTTTTACGAAAACCGGACAAGTCTTTGAGAAATGCGTAGGTACTCGATCGAGTAGCCTTGGTACTCGATCGAGTAGGGGGGTACTCGATCGAGTACGTCAGTTACTCGATCGAGTGGCCCTGGTAATTTGTTTTACGTGCTTCTGATCTTCACCTACTCGATCGAGTAAGTCACTTACTTGATCGAGTGGCCTGTACTCGATCTAGTGACCCCTGTTTTGGGTCATATGCTTATCTTTTGAATTCGTTGCATATTATGTTTAATTCAAAGATGTTATTTTACTTCTTTATGCATTGTTTTACATGTATGTTGGTCTTGATACGTAAGTTACCCAATCTTATGGTGAAGTGAGTGGCACTCATGATGAGTATGAGTTCGGTGGGGAGGACATGAGTTATATGTGATTATGATAGATGGTGGAAAAAGAAAAGGAAGATTGGTATAGTTTATTGAGGCATGGCGCACGTTTTGCGAGACGGGATGAGTGATATGATTGTGTGTTAAGTAATGTAAAAGTAAGTGAATATGGGCAAGGGATGATGTGAGTCTAATGAACGTGAGAATAAAAGATTGAAAGTAAGGATGTGAATAGTGGCAGCTTGAGATGTGTAAAGAATTATGGAGGGAAATGGTTAGGAGTCGTGTGGGTTATGGATATATGTAGTGAAAGTTCGTTTTAAAGGGGTTGAGAAGAGTGGTAATCAGTGAACTTTATGGAGACATGTCGCGAGGTAGATTTGTACACAGTAAGTGAGTTTGGGAGATTTGGTTTATTAAGAGATGAAACTACTATGGGATTTCCTTGGGCAATTAACGGTATGAAATGAATTCTGATTTCTAGAGAGGTACAAAGGAGATACAATTGTTTAAACAGTGAACGTTGATTTTATGGATAGATTAGTGGCAAGTGTGAGTGATAGCATAATAAGAGAAGATCCGTGGTAAGAAAGAGTGAGATGATATCGATATAAAATAATGGGATTTGAGTTTTGGGCGATGAGAAGGTAACTGGATTACTAAAGAGTTAGGTAGAAGGAATAAGGAATTGATCTATTAATTGGTATTATTGAGTGTAAAGAGAAAAGAAGGATAAAAGTAAGCTGAGGAAAATGTTCACCGGAGTTATGTGATATAAAGGTAAGGAATCATCGAAATGTGTGATAGTATCACGAGGATGTTAGCTAATGGTTATATAGGAGTCTCAGGACAACATGATTGATAATGAGTTTCGAGGAGTTAAGGGAGTAAGAAGTTGGTGGAGTATTGGCATGATATGAGATTTTGGTGGAGATTTAGATGATGATACAGTTAAGAATGGTATTGGGAAGAATGTTGAAGTGAATTTTGTTGATGGATTAACCAAAGATAGGAAAGAAATAGTGATATTTTGAGATGAGTGTAAGAGGTTTGATGTCCGGACAGTGGTAGTGTTATGGTTTGTGACTAGTGGTTAAGGGTGATGGTATATTAGAAAGGTAACAATTCTAAAGAGGCTGATTTTGTAGAGACCAGATTGATAGGTATGGTTGTGAGAGAGTATAAGAGGTGGTTATATGAGGCGGTTGTGAGTAGTTGAGTATTAATGGCATGGTTACAATTGGCAGGGGGTGATAGATATGATAATGGAAGAATATGTTATGAGGGGTATACGAGTTAAGCTCGGGAGAGAGGTAACTTTTATTAGGTGGTAACTTACGTGATCAGAATTGACTAGTTGGTTGTGATTACGGGTCTATGATATGTGTAGATGTTTGTGTGAGGTTCTGACCTCACAAGAAGTGGTATGGTAAGATAATTATAAAGTTGTTTTATGAATGTTCTGTAATATATGTTGGACACGATAATTTAATTGAATGATATCCAAAAAGGTAATAATTTGATTGATTTGACATGACTAGTTATAATTTTATGTGTATTGATAACACATGTGTATTCCGTGAAATGGTAGAGATGATGTTCATGAGATGCTTATCTGTTTATCCATATAATATGTTGCGTGGTGATTTAATAAAGTGGAGTTGAGTAAGTTTTTCTTGTCTGAGAAGTTATGCTGAGTCAGTGTTTATGGGAATTGTATGCGGTTGTGATGTCTATCGATGTGGTTGTTGTGCCTCGGGTGGTGATCCGGGCACGATATTTAGTGTTGTGATGCGGGTATTTTCGCACTGTGGTGTGGCTGTTGGTGGCGGTGTGGTGATGCCGTCACCGGTTGTGGTGGAGTAGGCAGAATGATTATGATACGAGTTTTCGAAAGTACATACCAGTTATACATAAATTGTTGTTTTATTTGTTGTTGTTTCCTATGTGTTTCAGTTTGGACAGATAGATTGTTGTTTTGTTTGCTGATGTTTCTTACAAGTTTCAGTTTGAGAAGGAGGGTAGAGTTTAATATAAAGAGAGTTGTATATGTTTTCGTTGTTGTCATGGTATAGAAATGTTCTGTTGATGGGACACAGTTGTCAGGAGTGGTTACAGTACTTTTGATCTTGTTCTAGATAAGGCTTTAGTGGACATGGTAATGGCAAGTGATTCGTAAAGCATGTGTGGTAATGACCTGAAAGATGCAGGTGGTTTATAATCCTTTGTTGAGATAGTGAGTGTAGGGTGTTGGGGGAATTAGTGTCATATTAAATTATGTATGAGTTTTGCGGTAATGAAGGAAAGAACTTGAGGATCTAGTGTGAGTGTACGTAACGAGCGTGGATCGTGAGTTATGCCTTTGGGTGATAGGTGCTTTACATAGAGAAGTATGTTGTTTTGCAGTAATAATGGAGAGTTAGTATGGTGATTTTGCTACGAGCCTTATGGTATAGGTTAGGGGTGTGCAGAGTGATTTGAAGTATGAGAACTGTTGAAGTAAGAGAGCCTTGAGAAATAAGAGTGGTTATGGAAATGAGGTTATAGGCGGTTATCTTTGACATGTGGTGGTGATGAGGATAATAAGATAATATAGCTAAGGATTTAGTATTAGTGAGTTACGAGGACGTAACATTTGTCTTAAGAGGAGTAGGATGCAATAAAAGAGAGTTTCATGGTGGTGCATGTTGTAATATAATTGGAAGTAGAGTGTTAGCGTAGCGTAAAGGAGGGATTTGTTTTGTGGATAATACTTATAAAAGGCCATGGCCGTGCTTGTAGTAGTGTGATGCTTCGGAGTATGAGAATATTTTATATAGTGTTGTGGTTGGAGGATGATGTTATGAGTCTGAGTAAACTTCGAGGACGAAGTTCCTTTTAAGGGTGGTAGAATGTAACATTCCGTTTGATGTTATGGGTATTTTGATATTGGATTTGCTCTGGATAATATATTATGGAGCTAGTTGGTAGTGTATGGAGTTAGTGTTGAGAGAGATATAATGGAGTTGATACGATATCGTGAGCCATGTTGTGGAGGTAGGAATAGTTAGTGGAGTTGGTGTTACGAGTTCATGTTTTATGTTCGGTCGAGTTCTCGAGTTCTTAGCTAAGTTGTTGTGTCTTGGTCAAGTTAGTATGGTTGTTTTTATGTATGGGTTGAACTTCGGGGACGAAGTTCTTTTTAAGGAGGGAAGACTGTAATACTCCGTATTTATAAGTCTCTAGGTACTCTATCGAGTAGGCCTTACTCTGTCGAGTAAGGGTGAGTTGCGTTTTATAAAAGTTTCTGACCTGTTGGGTACTCGATCGAGTAACGTGGGTACTCGATCGAGTAAGGGGGCACTCGATCGAGTACCTTAGCTACTCGATCGAGTAGCCGGTTTACGGGATTGTTTTCTCGGGTTTTGTTAATAATGCGATTAGAGTATATAATACTTCCGTCATTGTTCCTAAATCACTTTTCAAAACCTAATCTCGGTGAGAGGAGAAAGCAAACTACGTCATAAGCCTTAATCGCATTGTTGGCAAATCCCGGAGCTTGGAAGGTCGGATTTCATCGTTCGTTATATCGTTGAGTTCCTTGCGTCGAGGGTAAGACCTATGTACCGATTTTATGGTAATTCTCTTAAGTTGTTTAAACCCTAATATGAGGATTTGGGGTTTTTTGTGTAGATTGTGATTTGGTAGTGTTTATGTGTTTGTATGATAGGAGGAGGTGTTGTAGAAGAGGCTTTTTGATACAGCTGTTGAGACCGTCTGATAGTTGTGCTTTCCAGGTAGGATTTCCTACTCAGTATTAGTCCCATAATGGGATGACTGTTGATGTGTTTAGATTTATTGTTTGATATAGTAATTGTATTGTGACGGCTGTGATTGTGATTGTACATTGTTGATAGATTCAGACGGTTGTGGATATTGTGATTGTGATTGGTTGTCTATGGTTCTCGAGATGCGTTCTCGGCTGAGTGGAGTCACTTGCGGGAGTGACTTCACGCCCTAGTTTCGCCCTTCGTGGAACCCGCCACGGAAGGGGATGTGCACATTAATGAACAGGGAATTCGCTCATTGTGAAGAGCGGGGATTTGGTGGGTATGCGGTGCGGTCCCCCGGCGGCGGGTCCAAAGTGGACGATCGGTGATTGAGATTGTTGGGATTGGTGATTGAGTGTGTGTGTGACGGTTAAGTCATCATTTTATCGGATTGTTGATATGTATATAAATTGTGTGATTAGTCCGACCCCGTTTAAATGTTTTAAAACTGTGGTGATCCATTCGGGGTGGTGGCGATTTTTGGCGGTACATCTTGGATACGCGTGGGATCTAATCGGGGATGGAGTCATCACATATCAGAGTCTTTAGTCTTCCGCTGTGTTTGTTAGGACAGTTCCTTTCAGTTGGTTTATAGTTTGAGAACAGTTGTATTTTGCTTTCAGTTGCTTTTGTTATGTAATCACTTAAACTTATTTAATAAAGTATGTTTCTTCATTGTCTTATGATTATCATGCCTCGGGTAACCGAGATGGTAGCATCCTTATACCTGAGTGGTCCTGGTAAGGCACTTGGAGTATGGGGGTGTTACAGGGACGATCTTCCAAGCTAAAGAGCCTAAGTCTAGTAATAGATCTAGACATGTACTTAGAAAATATCATGTAATTAGAGATTTCATTGAAAGAAAGGAAATTGCGATATGTAAGGTTGGGACGGATGACAACATAGCCGATCCGCTCACCAAGCCTTTATCGCAGGCCAAGCATGATGGACATGTTGCGTCCATGGGACTTAAACGTGTACCAAGTTTCTGTTAGATTTTGAAACGAAATAAAAGTGTTGTTTCGTTCATGTTCATAATCGCATTTGTCTTTTATCTTTTCTTTATACATTGTTACATCCAAACGGGTTGTAGTGACAATTGAACCCCGTTAAAGTGAACACGGATTAACATAGTATTTGCCCATAGTCACTTGTATGAGGTGACGTCTCGAAGTGACTAGAGTGTGATGCGATTGATGGCAAGTTCAAGTGCCATAGAGTCATGTGAGATGACTAGTCGATCACAAAGGCAGACTGTTAGGAACACTTTGTCGGGCCTTATGACCGCTTATAGAGTTCTGGCAAATTTATATAGCCTGGTCGTGGCGAGAGCTACTATAGTATTCTAATGAGTCGATTCTTTTGACTAAAGATTATTCGCCTAAGATGGCACAGTTTCAGATTAACTGTGATTTGTGTTACTACGACCTTCGTAAATGGGGTCAAATGGGCACATTTTGGGTTATGATGGTTGTGGCTAGTCGAAGGGAATGAGTGCGATATGAATTGTCCACCCCTAGTCAGGGTTATAACAATATCTCAGGGCCACTCGAGCAGTAATGAACTGGAAATGCGTGGCCACGCTCGGAAGATATCTATGGTAGATAAATCCGGTCAATCAGTTATTCTCCAGATCGAGGAAACCACTCTCGATATGATCACTTGCAAGTACGACCTGAAAGACACCTTGCATTGAGTGGGAGATAGTAATAGGACAAGAGAATTGGTGGCGCACACTTGTCGAGGACAAGTGGGAGATTGTTGGAATATGTGTCCTCCGACAATAATGCGATCACAACTGTCGATCATGATGATCACATGTTTAAGTCTTATTTTAAAGAATACAATTGGGAAGTAATATTTTTTATCACAATGGTCCACACATATCTCGTAATGATTGGTGATTAGAGTTTGACATTCTGCGTGCGATGCGGCGGTGGTGATCATTGATCCCCTTAGGTCATACCTAAAGGGTAACACTCTTAATTGAATATTTAATTGATCGTATGACGATATGGGTTAATTAAATTACTTAAAATTGACGGACGATTTTGGAAGTAATATTTCTGTATCTCATTATAATTTGATTAAATAAGATACGGTCTAAGTGATTCAATTGTTTTATTATTTAGATGAAATTATTGTTTAAGGAAACAATTGCATTTGAATGAATAATTTATTATAAATACAAGATGTTGTGATTTATAATTGGTAAATTATTTTGGTTCAAGTAATTATGAATTACTAAGTCGATTTTGTATATGACGTATTTTTATTAATGCGTTGATTTTTAATATGTTAAAAATGCATAACAATTTTACATGACATGTGACATGTGACAAATTGACAAATTGACAAAGATAAAATGGAGTCCATTTTATCTTAAGTGGACCGAAATTAGGAGGGAGTATGGTGTTTAAATTATGTTATATTATTTGAGTGGAAAACAATATAATTACACCTAGCCATAGCCATGCAAGCCTATGTTTTCTTGGATAGAAAAACTTGACCATGCATTGGCTCCCTCTCTCTCCTTCCCACCGGTTTTTGAAGGACAAAATAGAGAGTTTTTCTCTATTATTTTTCATTCATAATTCACACAATATTTTCTAGTGTAAGAAATAAGAAAGCTCTATAAGAAAACTAGAGAAATAAAACTCCAAACTTCTTCCTCTCTTAACCGAAAATTAAGAGACCAAAATAAAGATTTTTGAGTCAATTTTGTTTAAAATTAATATTGTTCTAGTAATAATAATATTAATTTTATTAAGTTGTTACCTTGGGTATTATTCCTTGGGAGGGATTCTCTACTTGAATCCTTGTTCATCCATTTTAGGAAGCTCAAGAACAAGTGAGTAGGAGAACTCACTTGTGCCCAAATAATCCGAAATCTTCAATGTAAGATGATGATTTCTTTCTTATTCTTTTATTGTTTGCATGCATAAGATCATCTTTTAATTTTATGACTAAATTAAAATTAAAACATATATGAATATGTTAAGTAAAGAGATATAGATTTCCAACAGGTAAATGTATGATTGCTTGGTTTGGTTGGTAAACTTGTGATAGGACAATAATAAAGAAATACCCTAGGGAAGTCGGGTCACACATGCAAATTATGTAAATGCTCACGTTAAACATAGGAGTTGCTAATTGTTTAGGCTTAAAGACAATCACCACTCGGCCTTATTGTCAACCATAGGTCGGGTCCTAGAGAACTCTCGTTATGACTAGGTCGTCCTACTAACACATGTTTAGTCTAATTCAATTTCGTGCCTCTCGACTTATAAAAATGAATTAACAAATTTAATCTATGATAGTGATCTGATAAGTCCATTTTATACATGATTTTACCCCCGGCTCTATTTTTACATGTCATTTGCACTAATATTAGTGATTATGTGAGCTAATCCCGTGTTCTAGTTTTATTTGCTTGTTTCATTGTGTTTTGTAGGAAATTAAGCTTTTAGTAGCCTTTTCCATCAAATGGCAAGCATACGAGTTCACGAGCTAACAAAGGCTAAGCATGACCATGGAAGAGTGTGTTTTCAAGCCCAAGCAAGAAAGTATGGAGCATGGATTGATAAATGCAAAATGGTCATACAAAGAGCCCAAAGAAAAGTCCAAATTTATGTAGAAAATATCAAGCTTAGGATGCTCTTAAGATGTGTCACTAAGCATTTACCCGGGTGAATTAAGGGACATTAATCGCATACATTGGATTCCTTAGAGCATTTAATCAAGAATTGAAGAAAGAAATCGAAAATCAGTCGGCCCCGATCGGGGTTTCCTCGCCCTTGGATTTTTAAGTTATGCCCCTATTTTACTATAAATAGGGGCCTTAATCCGTCAATGGAGGATACCTTTTCTTACACAATTTTACTCGTCCTTAGTTTAAGCACACAAATTCTCTCATAGTTTTATATTAGTTTCAAATACTCGTCCTTAGTTTAAGCACACAAAGGGAGTAACGAAAACGAGCTAGAAGAGGCTAACCCCGATTGGGGCCACCCCACCCCGATCGGGGTCGTGTGTTTTTTGGTTATTTCTCGTAATTCATCATTAATCAACACCAAGTATCCTATGCTCCGTCATTAAGCTCCTTAATCACCTGAGTTAAGAGCATCATTTGGCATCCTATGAGCATCTCCAAGCTTGACTCTTGGTCTTGCTTGACTTGGACTTTTCTTTTGGGCCAATTCCATTTCTTCACTTGTTCATCAACTCAAGCTCCATACTTCTTACTCGGGCTTGGAAATTACCAAAATACCCTTCCGAGGTCATGCTTAGTCTTTTTAGCCTTGTGAACTCATTTGCTTTCTACTTTGACGGGGAAAAGCTACTAAACTTAATTTCCTACAAAACACAATGAAAACAAGCAAACACAACTAGAACACGGAATGAGTTCACAAACACTAACATTAGTGCAAATGACATGTAAGATAGAGCTAATATAAGGGGGTTAAAATATATATAAAATGGACTTATCAGAGTATGACCCAAAAAAGAAAAGAAAAGAAAAAATCATCAAACAAACGCAGTACAGTTCCACAACACACCCTACCAACCAGTCCAACCACTCCACTACCAAGTTCAATCACCACGTACCACTACTAGTCGTGGCAGATGTCGGTCACTCGGACGACCACCGTCGACAACCCCCTTCCTCAACAAGTAACCCTTTTTGTTGTCTCTCCGTCATCTTCTTAAAGTCGTCTCACCTGATATCAACAGACGAAGCTTCTTCTCGCCCTTCGACAATGGTCTTTCTAAATAAATCGCTTGCATTACTAAATTAGTTAATTATGTTTGACAATAGTGGCACTTCAATCAATACTTGATAATTCTATCATCGGCACTTTGGTAATATAGATGGTGAGGCAAAAGTGGGGAGGTGGTGTGGGATAATGATGTTTGACAACGGTGGTTTATGGCAATGATATAAGGTTGTGATTGATGGGTGGTATATGACGGCTGTTGACGGTTCTAGTAGGTCGGAGAGGAAATAAGAGGAGATGAGATGGAGAAATGACAAGGGTAGAATTGTTATAAGCATAATACAATGAGTAAAATGCGTAATGCGAAAATCAACACACCCAATAATAAGGTTCATCACTAACTTTTTGTCTCCTTTTTTCTTTTTAGGAAAAAGCCCGTAGAGCTTTTGTTTAATAACAATAAATCAAAAATTACAACATTATTCGCAATCAGTGGTAATCCATCTATGATCCGACCACATAGTTCCACCAATTATTGTTCACTCGATTTGTATATGACCAAATAACTGAATTAAAAGAACTACACAAAGCAAAAATACCATCAACCTTGCTTCTTCCTTTTCAACGCATTGATCACTTTCAAGTATCATATTTTGGGTTCTTTGCGATAGTTTCCCTAAGTCCGTCAAGTACTGCCACCGACTCCACAATATGTGGATCCCATATCTACTCATAAGCACTGAAGACTCCCCACAAATCGCCTTCGCCTTTGTCTCTACACACCACCTCAATCCCCAAACTCTCTCCCTTTTGCACTCTGACATCAACATTCACCTTCACAAACCCCTCCGGTGCCGCGCTCCACCCCTCTTTAGCTCCTCCACCCTCATTTAGTTCTCCTGGTTCACGCCCTCTTCACCTCGCGTTCCCCCTATTTCTATTTTGTTCAACACATCTTGTACTCTTTTGATAAGACCCTCGGGTGCCACTTTCTTCTCGTCAAAAACCACTTTATTGTGATACTCGCGAATGGCCCAATAACCAACCATAAATTTCCTATACTCTACAACCCCAATCTTCCTTCATCATGCTTCAATCCATTCCTTCACCCCATTACTTTTGTCCTCTTCCTCACTTGCTAACCCCAACCAAACCCAAACCCAATTTGCCACCCCCACAATCCCGAGACAAATGAAGACTCGGCTAAAAAAGAAAAATTACTAAAAGGGCACAAAGTGTTCTCACCTCCAACTCGTGCAACCATATTCGCTTTTGTGGCCAAGACTTCACTACACAACGACGAGAACAAGAGTTTAACGTGGGGCCAAACTGGTACTACACTTTCCAGAGTCTATTCCACAACTGTATCCCTCTCTCTCAATCCGACAACTTAGCCATATCAATTGTCTCCCTTGCAAGCAATCTATACGCAAACCCTATCACCGTATACATCTCATCCTTCTCCAATCCCTAGTACCACACATCCCGAGGCATATTTGGGCTCCTTCGAATATTAATGACTATCACGTTCGAACAGAAGGAAAACTTGTTATCATAAAGTCTTTATTTGGATAGTAGTTCGCTTTCATCACCTGATCCCATAGGTTATCTGATTAGAAGTTAATCGGAATGCTTGTTTCCCATAAAGGCAAGATTAAAAAGTAACTCTCTAAACCCCAAACCTCCTATACATTTCGGTTTACAGAAGTTTTGCGAGGCCAACTATATTCCCTTCCGTCCTTCCTCATTATTTATTGGAAAATAAAAGGGCGCCACCGGGTGATACCCAATTTGGACGCCACTCTCTCACATTGGGTGAGTGGGGACCCCTTCAATAAAAAATTGTTGTGTTGTGAGAGGGTGCCACCCAATTTGGGCGTCACCCCAAAAAACGCCCTATCACTATCCTTATTTATTTTACATATTCTCCCCTTTATTTCGATCGATTTCTGCTTAATGGGAAAGTATTATTAGTACACTATACATATTTATGTGGGCCATTTTATCCCAACGTTTTTCTTACCACAATACATACTCGATTGTCAAGTTGCTCAACCACCATGTATTTGTCGGACTTGTTATTGCGTATGCCAATAATTCCATGTTTTATTTTTTTGATCTCCATTTTGCAACCAACATACCTTTCTCCCAATGACCCTTTTCGATCTATTGATTATTCCACACCAACCTACTCCGTTCCCACCCATTAAAAACATCATTCAAACTATAAAAATCTCGTACCATAACTAAAACCAAAATAAAGTTCCCTCACATGGCAAACTCAATTACCTCCTCCATTATCCTTCTTTCCCTCATAACCCTAACTTCATTACCTTCAAACCAAGCTTACATAAGAACAATATCTAAGGAATCCATAGGCATAAAAGATGGCCAACAAACTCAACTAACATTCTACTACCATGACACCCTAAGCGGGTCGAACCCAACATCTGTTCAAATAGCCAAGGTCTCAGGATCAAACAACTCACCCTCCACATTCGGCTCCCTATCCATGATAGACGACCCGTTAACCGAAACCGCGGATAGCTCCTCAAAACTGATAGGCCGTGCCCAAGGAATGTACGCCATGGCGGACCAAAATGAATTCGCTACCATTATGATTATGAATATTTTAATCCTAGACGGTGACTTCAATGGAAGTACTCTTAGTGTGCTAGGGCGAAACATTGTAAACGCTCCCGGCGTACAAGAATTACCCGTAATTGGTGGTACGGGTGGGTTTCGATTTGCTAAGGGTTATGCTCAAGCTAAGACTCAAACGTATGATAAAAAGACGGGTGATTCGGTTGTTGAGTATAATGTGTTTGTGACACATTCTTCTTCATCTACTCCGGGAAGTGATGATAGTCCTTCCGATGATGGCGGATCTCCCGGGTCGCCAAGTAAAAACGGGTCGTCTTCGCCGAGGGCGTCTAGTCATGCATCTTTGTCTAATTTTGTGTCACTTAGTTTTCTATTGATTCCTCTATTGTATTTATGTATTGTTTGAGTGAAATTATTAGTGTGATTTTGAGATTTTTAGAGCACAATTTCAGTCATTGTTATAGTTGATTCAATCCATGGTAAAGTTGTGCCTGTTCTACTGTTTTGCCCGATGTAATCTTTGTCATAGACGAGAGCTTTTCCCTAGTTATAAAACTCGATTTTTTTGTATAAAAGTTTGCTCATCCAAAAAGCTTGTTATATAATATTCAATATATATCTTTGGTTTACAATATCACATTGTAAAATCATACAACAAAATTAAAACAGTTTATATAAGAATTGTTGTTAGCCATTCTATCTCTCCTTGAAGGTATAAAAAATGATTCAGTCAAACATACTGTGGAGTACATTTTATATACGACCCTTTATTCTAGTCAATTATTTTATGCTTTATATAAAACCCGCTCCCTAAAAATATAAATGTAAATAATTGATTGGAGGAATACACTGAATATTATCTAGTATTGTTTCCTTCATCGTCAATGCATACATTAACAAATTTTTTAAAGGTGCTCCATAGATATGAGTTACTAAGTAATACTTTAGGATACATGAATTTGAAAACTGCTTCTTTGTGTTATTAGTACAAGACTAAGACTGCGTACATCGATCATTTTACCCTATGATTTGCATGGAGCTATTGAGACACCGGGGATAACGTTGTTTTACAATATTATACCTCAAATTATGTACTTGCCCTTTGCTTTTTAACAACCTCCATGTGGTTGTGGACCAAGTTATGTTAAAGCACTCGAATGAAGGCCATAAGCATGATGACATCCTTACGAAACAAGAACGAAAAAGACACCAACTTTCTACTCCTTCACTTTAGTCTATTTAAAATTCTCATTCAGAAGACATCGCAACGAATTTTGGTAGCATAAAGACAACAAACGTAGCGTCAAATAATTGAAGTTGGACACATCTGAATGTTTTGAGCATAACTTCTAACTTGTAGAAAAAGTAGGTCATCTACCTCTTTAAAAGTGAAGGTGTATGCCAAAGTTGGTGCTCCTTGATAATGATGTTTAACGAGCGAGAGGACCAAAAGAAATAAAGAATATTATGTGAAACAAAAGTATGTGGCCACTACACTTGGGTGGTCCGATAAGTCGACTCCTATGACTTATGACTTACAACTGACAACTTACAACAAGGCATCTTCTAGACGTTTACATAGTCTTCTTTTTTTGACTTCAAATAACAATGTGATGTTAATATAAGTTTCGAACATGTATTTATTGTTATTGATTGACTACCTTCGACTTTGAAGGTTTCAGGCACAATTTTAACAAGTGATTATAAGAACTGAATAAATTGAATTATTTTCAAAGAATATGACACGATCTAAATATTAAAATTTCTAATATGCATTAAATTTTAAATAACATTTAAACGTAATCCATTTGCACTTTAGTTTAGATGATACGAGTCAAGTACGACTATGAGATTTTTGGAAAATAATACCGGAAAGTAAATGTCTTCATTGAATACTGTTAAGAATGTGTGCCTTGAATTTGTGTCGAAGACGGACTAAACGAAGGCGAGACGGAGAAGAAGAATCAAAGAACGAAAATCACACAAGAGTAATTGTTGTAAGCTTGATATACTTAGTGTTGTTGCTAAATGGCGTGAGGTCATGCTACTTGTTGTGGTGTGTCTTGCGTTTTACGTTAGATACATTATTAGTGCATGGTTGTTTTTTGATTATTTGCTTTGTATTAGGAAAGCTATTAATTTCCTAATTAGTCTTTGTCTCGTATTAGAAAATTAGTATTTGTTTCCTAATTAGTCTAGGTCTTTTAATAAGGATGGAGTAATCTATATAAAGACCCTTGCATTAGTCTAGGTTAATTAAGGAGATGGAGATAGTATTTGTGAGCACAATCTTATGAGAGTCGATTTGTGAGGTTCTCTCCGGGGAGGAAGCTTCAGTTTGTTCCGGGCTCAAGAAGATTGTCGTTCTTCTGTCTTTGGAGATCGAAGGAGTCTGTTCGGATCTTGCTGGCCTCAAGATCGTTTGTCCTTCGTCTCGTTTGGGTAGTCTCTTTTGTCCTTTAGAGATTACTATTTTGTTGGTAGAATAGGGTATGCTTTTGGCTCATATTGAGCGCGTGTATACCGGTCTGCTGTTGTACTATTATCTCCACAATAGTGAATTTTGCTTCCCTTCAGGTTTGACGTAGCCAGTTATTTTACTGGTGAACCAGGTATATCTGTGTGTCACTTTATTTGTTATTCGCTATTATTTTGTTCTTATCACCATATTCAACTAATTATTGGGTAACGGGACGCCTCCGTTACAACAATTGGCACCAGAGCTAGAGTTCTGATTTGGGATCTGCTTCCGCTGTAATTGTCTTTTAGGCGTTAATTTGGGTTTGTTGACATATGGGTGGAAAGATTTTGGGAGCGAATATTTTGAAAGTTGACATACTTTTGGGTCTAGTGAGTTTGTTTAAGGATGGTAGTGTTGGCGGTAAGGTGGAGTCTGCTACTTTATAGGTTAAGTTAATGGATCCTTCAAGAAAAACTTACATCTGTTTTTGCGTCTCAGTGAGGAAATTTGAGTTCCAGTTGGAGCTATTTGGGTTCTTGAAAAAGAGCCGATGGGATCTCATAAGGAGTCATCTGAAACTTCGACGGGAGTTTGTTCTATGGAGCTTTTGGGTTGGACTTGTTAGTCTAACAATTTGCATCTTTGATGGAGGTGATTTGTGCTCGCATAGAATGCTGTTTTTGGTTTCGACTTGGGTATTTGTTGCTTTGGTGTAGGCCAGTTGGTAGTGTTCGCGACACTCTCATTTGTACCAGGTGAAACATCTTTTTTGTTCATGGCATTTGTGTTCTTTTATGGGGCAATTTGGTACGACGGTACAATTGGTCATGAAGTATTGAGGAGATTTTGTTTGGGAATCTAGTGTGTGTTTGTTTCTGGTACACCGTTCCATCAGTAGTGATATTGGGTAACTCATATATTATTGTGTTGGCGTCTGATAGCTTTTGTCCTCTTCGGAGTTTGCTATGTTTGGCCTTCCTGCTGGTATGAAGATATATTGGGTACTTAGTACATTTGGTAGTCCCAGCTTACTACATTGGGTACTTTGTATATTTTGGTCACGTTTGTTGCACACTTGGTTCGTTTATCCATTTGTGAGTTGTGTTCAAGTCAGTGGAGATTACTGGGACAAGTAGTGACTTGAGGATCGACTCAATTGAAGCTGTATTTTTTTTGGTTCGTTTTTGGATAACTCAAGTCAAGGTGGAGATTGTTAAGAATGTGTGCCTAGAATTTGTGTCGAAGACGGACTAAACGAAGGAGAGACGGAGAAGAAGAATCAAAGAACGAAAATCACACAAGAGTAATTGTTGTAAGCTTGATATACTTAGTGTTGTTGCTAAATGGCGTGAGGTCATGCTACTTGTTGTGGTGTGTCTTGCGTTTTACGTTAGATACATTATTAGTGCATGGTTGTTTTTTGATTATTTGCTTTGTATTAGGAAAGCTATTAATTTCCTACTTAGTCTTTGTCTCGTATTAGAAAATTAGTCTTTGTTTCCTAATTAGTCTAGGTCTTTTATTAAGGATGGAGTAATCTATATAAAGACCTTTGTATTAGTCTAGGTTAATTAAGGAGGTGGAGATAGTATTTGTGAGCACAATCTTATGAGAGTCGATTTGTGAGGTTCTCTCCGGGGAGGAAGCTTCAGTTTATTCCGGGCTCAAGTAGATTGGCGTTCTTCTGTCTTTGGAGATCGAAGGAGTCTGTTCGGATCTTGCTGGCCTCAAGATCGTTTGTCCTTCGTCTCGTTTGGGTAGTCTCTTTTGTCCTTTAGAGATTACTATTTTGTTGGTAGAATAGGGTATGCTTTTGGCTCATATTGAGCGCGTGTATACCGGTCTGCTGTTGTACTATTATCTCCACAATAGTGAATTTTGCTTCCCTTCAGGTTTGACGTAGCCAGTTATTTTACTGGTGAACCAGGTATATCTGTGTGTCACTTTATTTGTTATTCGCTATTATTTTGTTCTTATCACCATATTCAACTAATTATTGGGTAACGGGACGCCTCCGTTACAACAATTGGCACCAGAGCTAGAGTTCTGATTTGGGATCTGCTTCCGCTGTAATTGTCTTTTAGGCGTTAATTTGGGTTTGTTGACATATGGGTGGAAAGATTTTGGGAGCGAATATTTTAAAAGTTGACATACTTTTGGGTCTAGTGAGTTTGTTTAAGGATGATAGTGTTGGCGGTAAGGTGGAGTCTGCTACTTTATAGGTTAAGTTAATGGATCCTTCAAGAAAAACTTACATCTGTTTTTGCGTCTCAGTGAGGAAATTTGAGTTCCAGGTGGTGCTATTTGAGTTCTTGAAAAAGAGCCGATGGGATCTCATAAGGAGTCATCTGAAACTTCGACGGGAGTTTGTTCTATGGAGCTTTTGGGTTGGACTTGTTAGTCTAACAATTTGCATCTTTGATGGAGGTGATTTGTGCTCGCATAGAATGCTGTTTTTGGTTTCGACTTGGGTATTTGTTGCTTTGGTGTAGGCCAGTTGGTAGTGTTCGCGACACTCTCTTTTGTACCAGGTGAAACATCTTTTTTTGTTCATGGCGTTTGTGTTCTTTTATGGGGCAATTTGGTACGACGGTACAATTGGTCATGAAGTATTGAGGAGATTTTGTTTGGGAATCTAGTGTGTGTTTGTTTCTGGTACACCGTTCCATCAGTAGTGATATTGGGTAACTCATATATTATTGTGTTGGCGTCTGATAGCTTTTGTCCTCTTCGGAGTTTGCTATGTTTGGCCTTCCTGCTGGTATGAAGATATATTGGGTACTTAGTACATTTGGTAGTCCCAGCTTACTACATTGGGTACTTTGTATATTTTGGTCACGTTTGTTGCACACTTGGTTCGTTTATCAATTTGTGAATTGTGTTCAAGTCAGTGGAGATTACTGGGACAAGTAGTGACTTGAGGATCGACTCAATTGAAGCTGTATTTTTTTTTGGTTCGTTTTTGGATAACTCAAGTCAAGGTGGAGATTGTTAAGAATGTGTGCCTAGAATTTGTGTCGAAGACGGACTAAACGAAGGCGTGACGGAGAAGATTAATCAAAGAACGAAAATTACACAGGAGTAATTGTTGTAAGCTTGATATGCTTAGTGTTGTTGCTAAATGGCGTGAGGTCATGCTACTTGTTGTGGTGTGTCTTGCGTTTTATGTTAGATACATTATTAGTGCATGGTTGTTTTTTGGTTATTTGCTTTGTATTAGGAAAGCTATTAATTTCCTAATTAGTCTTTGTCTCGTATTAGGAAATTAGTCTTTGTTTCCTAATTAGTCTAGGTCTTTTATTAAGGATGGAGTAATCTATATAAAGACCCTTGTATAGTCTAGGTTAATTAAGGAGATGGAGATAGTATTTGTGAGAACATTCTTATGAGAGTCGATTTGTGAGGTTCTCTCCGGGGAGGAAGCTTCAGTTTGTTCCAGGCTCAAGTAGATTGGCGTTCTTCTGTCTTTGGAGATTGAAGGAGTCTATTCGGATCTTGTTGACCTCAAGATCGTTTGTCCTTCGTCTTGTTTGGGTAGTCTCTTTTGTCCTTTAGAGATTACTATTTTGTTGGTAGAATAGGGTATGCTTTTGGCTCATATTTAGGGCGTGTATACCGGTCTGCTGTTATACTATTATCTCCACAATATTGAATTTTGCTTCCCTTTAGGGTGGACGTAGCTAGTTATTTTACTGGTGAACCAGGTATATCTGTGTGTCACTTTATTTGTTATTCGCTATTATTTTGTTCTTATCACCATATTCAACTAACTATTGGGTAACGGGACGCCTCAGTTACAACAATTGGCACGAGAGCTAGAGTTCTGATTTGGGATCTGCTTCCACCGTAATTGTCTTTTAGGCGTTAATTTGGGTTTGTTGACATATGGATGGAAAGATTTTGGCAGCGAATATTTTGAAAGTTGACATACTTTTGGGTCTGGTGAGTTTGTTTAAGGATGGTAGTGTTGGCGGTAAGGTGGAGTCTGCTACTTTACAGGTTAAGCTAATGGATCCTTCAAGAAAAACTTACATCTGTTTTTGCGTCTCAATGAGGAAATTTGAGTTCCAGGTGGAGCTATTTGGGTTCTTGAAAAAGAGCCGATGGGATCTCGTAAGGAGTCATCTGAAACTTCGACGGGAGTTTGTTCTGTGGAGCTTTTGGGTTGGACTTGTTAGTCTAACAATTTGCATCTTTGATGGAGGTGATTTGTGCTCACATAGAATGCTGTTTTTGGTTTCGACTTGGGTATTTGTTGCCTTGGTGTAGGCCTGTTGGTAGTGTTCGCGACACTCTCTTTTGTACCAGGTGAAACATCTTTTTTGTTCATGGCGTTTGTGTTCTTTTATGGGGCAATTTGGTACGACGGTACAATTGGTCATGAAGTATTGAGGAGATTTTGTTTTGGAATCTAGTGTGTATTTGTTTCTGGTACACCGTTCCATCAGTAGTGATATTGGGTATCTCATATATTTGTGTTGGCGTCTGATAGCTTTTGTGTAATACTACGGTTTTATGAGTCTCTGGGTACTCTATCGAGTAGGCCTTACTCTGTCGAGTAAGGGTGTTTTGCATTTTAAAATAGTTTCTGACCTTTAGGGTACTCTATCGAGTAGCCTTAGGTACTCGATAGAGTAGCCGGCACTCGATCGAGTAGGTTAGTTACTCGATCGAGTAGCCCGATTTACGGGTGATGTTTTGTCGGGTTTTGTTAATAACACGGATTAATATATATAAATCTTTCCGTCATCTTTACAATACACTTTTACAAACCTTATCACATTTAAAAGAGATTCAAGTTACGTTCTTCGCATTCATACGTGTTACTGACAAATCGCGGAGCTTGAGAAGTCGGATTTCATCGTTCTTTGTATCATTGTGATCCTTGCGTCAAGGGTAAGTCCTGCGTACCATTTTTATAGCATTTGGTTAAGGTTGTTTAAACCCTAATTTTGGGATTGGGGGTTTTCTATGTTTATGTTGATGTGGTAGTGATTGTATGATTATGTGTATAGGAGAAGGGTTCGTAGATGAAAGGTTTTGAGACAGCTGCTAGATCGTCTGATGTTTGTGTTGCTTTCCAGGTAAGGTTTCCCTACTCAGTATTAGTCCCATAATGTGTTGGTGATGATTTGTGATTGTTGATTATTGTCATACGAGTATTGTGATGGTTGTTGGTTTTGATTGCTGTTTAATGGTTGTGATTGTTTGTCTCTGGTTCTCGAGATGCGTTCTCGGCTGAGTGGAGTCACTTGCGGGAGTGGCTTCACGCCCTAGTTTCGCCCTCCGTGAAACCCGCCACGGGAGGGGATGTGCACATTAATGGGACATGGTTATCGCTCGGTATGATGAGCGGGGATTTGGTGGGTACGGCTGCGGTCCCCCACTGGCAGGGCTGGTCCAGTGGACAGTCGGTGACGGAGATTGATTGGAGTGGGTGTGATTGTGTGTGTGACCGTTTGAGCTGTGTTGTTTATTGCGTTGTTGGATTATATAAATTGTGTGATTAGTACTGACCCCGTTTAAATGTTTTAAAAACTGTGGTGATCCATTCGGGGGTGGTGAGCAGTTATTGAGCAGGTATGAGACGATGCGTTTGGGATAGCTGGGATGAGTCACCACGTTGCAGTTTAGAAGTCTTTCACTGTGTCTGACGCTTGATAGTATTTTGATAGTAGATAGTTTTGAGATCTTGTATTTCCTTTTATCGGTTTTGGTTTTGAACATGTAACCACTTAAACTATAATTACTTTTAAAGTACGTTTATTTATTGTCTTACGATATTCATTGCCTCGGGTAACCGAGATGGTAACATCTTTATACCTGAGTGGTCCTGGTAAGCCACTTGGAGTATGGGGGTGTTATAAAATGGTATCAGAGCGACGATCCTGAAACCTGTAACCAATGAATCTAATGAACCTAGGGAGTCTAATCACTACTACAGATACACGCTATAACAACGGGTAAAAACCGTTGTAAAAACAAAAAGCGGACGTTGTTAAAGCGGCCGTTGTAGAAGGTATTTACAACGGTTTGGTTATTTAATGAAACTGTTGTATAAAGTATTCACCACGGTTAAAAGCCGTTGTTGTTGGGTGTTCTCCGTTGTGGAAAGTGTTTCAAAAATTTGGAGGGAATAATATAACAACGGTTGTCGAATGTATAACCGTTGTTGTAACTTTCCCTCCAAAATTGTGAAGTCTTTTGACAACGGGTTTATGCTACATACCCGTTGTTGAAATTTTTAGTAACAACGGTTCTTAGTTGAAGCAAACCGTTGTTGTAACTTTACCTTCAAAATGTGAAGACTTTTAACAACGGTTCTTCGTTTAAAACCTGTTGTTGAATATTATGCGCGGGTATTTGTGAAAGTCATTCACAACGGTGTTTTTTTTATTAACCGTTGTCAAAGGTCTTCACAACGGTTTTTTTTAGTAACCGTTTTTATTACGAACTCCTAATGTTTTGAAAAATTAAATTTGTTTCATGCCATTCAAAACCCGCATATATCAAGACACCATATACCAAAGACAAAGATAAATCACAATTTGGGTTCATCAGAACTCAATAGATTCAATTCAACCACAACAGCATCATATATATATATATATATATATATATATATATATATATACTTACAAGGAGTTGAATTTACATGAACTAATCATTCCCTAACTTCAACAAAAAATTTACTAATAAGTTGATCTAAACTCTGAGTATCATGCATTTCTATATTCTAAGACGTAGTTGCCCCACATGTCTCTTACCTCGTCTATATCTATACTTGAGTACTGCTCAATCTGTTGTGACGGGTTGATTGCATACTGCGGAAAAACAAAGAGAAGACATTATGGTATATATAGCAGCAAGCAAGACAACATTAGCAACATCATGGTATATATAGCAGCAAGCAAGACAACATTAGCTCTAATTTAAAAAAAGTAATAAACACATTATTAAATTACTAACCTTTTCTGGAATAATGATATATCTTCGCCTAATAATCTCCAACATGAATCGACAAGCGTAGTATCCACATTGTATGCTATCCGGCTGGCGAGGGCCTATTATTACATAAAAACAAAGAGACGAGAGAAGGCTCACATCAGAATCTTGAACTTTAGGTATTGTATTAGTATTAAACACAGATTTTGCACTTAATGTTATTGTATTTGAGCACGTACCTACGTTATCGTAATAAAATCGGGGCCAACATGAGAATCTTTCGTGGGTTGATCTGCTCGTTTGCTCTTTTCTTCTCAAAGGCCCTTTTTTTTAAAATAAAAAGGAGGCGAGAAACTCATTTTTTAGGGGCAAAAATGAGCTTTTTTCTATAAATAAAAATTGAAAATGTTATTATAAATAAATCAATATTATAAACTTACATATTAATCAAGCGCTTAAAAGTCTCGCTTGGTTGATGATGTAAAGAGTCCAACAGAAAACTTTATTCCTTGTCGGCATGATGGGTCGCTAGCGCCCAATGAGTCCTACATCAAGAGACATCATCATTATTAACAAGTACATATATTAGTTATGAAAATGCAATTGTAGGGGGAAACGTAATATTAATTTGTTTATTACCCTTTTTCATTATAAGCGCCAAAAATTAGCTTCTTGGTTGTCGCCAATTGCTGAGCAATATAATCTACCCGTTCTTGGAACGAGAAATCCGCAATAAATAAAGATAAAATAAAGGGGCACAGGAATCCGTATTGATCAGATGGAATATTCTTCTCGGGGATCACTCTCAATTTCAATATCCTACATTATTACGGTATTAATTCCGGTATTTAAAACACTATCTAGTAGTCAGAATATTAGAATATGAAATTATTTATTAAGAAACTTACTTTATCCAAACAAATACGTGTTGGATATCAATCAGTCTAGGCCGGCCCATACGGCTAGCATATCCCATGATAGATGTGCTTGGCGCTCAACCCCTAGAATATCCTCCTCGTGCGGAATAACTATCAATTGCTCGGTGGCTATGCGATGGTCGACCTCCTCATGCGTTTCCTCATCGTCACCGTTCTTACATATCCCATGTAATCCTTCCCTTTATATTGTGTGTCGTTTAAACTCCTAACTTTCAATGATGAGGTAGTAGTAGCAGGTAAGACTGGGGACTTAGGCTTATCAGTCTTTTTTGTCCCCTACACAAAATTACCATGCTTTTTATAAATACAGACAAAATATAAATAAAGGGAGCGAGGTTTTTAAAATAATGGAGAAGTTAATTAAATACCTCATCAAGTTGTTGTCTCGACGAGGTCGTTGGCATGTCTGTGGACTTAGGCTTATCCGCCAAAGCCGGCTTTTTTGTTCCCTACAAAAAAAAAATAACATATAAATTTAACATATAAAAACATTCAACAATTAAAAATTTAACATATATATAAAGGTATTTCTTCTAACCCCAATCGCTTTCCGCTTCGAGGCGAGACGTCCGAGCCAAGTAGATGTGAGTTTGAGGCCATTGGATGAAACTTCCAAGCGCATCTCCCAGAATGGTAATGTCGTCATGAATGGCTAGGACAGGCGTTGCAAGTTTTCATGGCCTGGTAAGACCGTAGTTATCTCTACTTTGGTATGATTCGGCAAAAGTTTTTCGCCATGAACTACGATTTCATTAGCTTTGCAGATTTGGTGTGCATTTCTACGAGACCCCGACCAACACACACATGTGGCTTTTCGGTTTTAGGGTCAGCAAGAATAACTGGCCTCTTGTTTACGGCCTGAAAAATATACACATACATTATTATATCTTTGCAAAAACGCTTCAGCATTCAAAAGATTTTGCAAAAACGCTTTCTGTCTCAGGCCGATTTTTGCACAAACTTGACATTCATATAAATTTAACTAATTAAACACTTCATGCATACCTTACGAAAACAGGGAACCGACTTGAAGGGGATGTATCTTTGTTTTCCATCGTAGTCTTCTCAAGTTGCATCTCCTTTTCGGACCCATTATTTACCTAATAAAATTAACCAATGGCACGATGTCGGAAGTTATAGCATTTAAATTTGGGGGAACACACCCCCGATCTTACCAAAAAAAAAAAAAAAAAAGAAAAGAAAAATAAGGAAGTATTAGGTACCTGATCGGCTTTAGTTGTTACAACTTCAGAAGCATTATTAGGTACCTGATCTTTCTGAATCTCATTGACCGATACTTCCTTCTCATGTATTGCTAAGGTAGTAGCGGCCTCTTGACCAATCTGTTGTACCTTATTATTACCCCCTTTAGAAATGACATCCTCCATCATCTTCACTTCTTTTTCGGAAAGCTTACCTCCAGCATTCAGCTTTAGTAGTACGGATGCCATTAATCAAGTTGCTTGCCAAGAATGTAATGTGTCACAATTTTTATCCCAACAATAACATGTGAATTGAACTTAAATGAAAATAATAGAATAAATGTTACCATGTCGGCCTTCTCAGACTTAGTCTTCCTTTTCTTCTTTATCGGGCGGTTTTTCCCATAATATTTCGTTACTCAACCTGTAACGGACGCCCCTCAAACGACTGGATGTTCGGTCGGCCGATCGCTCTAGCAAGAACGTCATTACGACCACTGGGAGTGTATTTCCCTTCTTCTACCTCTTTCAATACGTTGTCCTATAATATATTAAATAAACTTCAAATTATATTTGTGACTAAAATAATAAAGTTAGTAATGAACTCGTCTTAATAAAATAATGCTTACTATGTTGGCCAACACTTCCTCATCATATTTGTCACGCGACCGGGATCCTTTAGGCGTGTGCCCTTCTTTATAAGTTACATGCCAATCCACCTCTTTCACTCCCTTTGCCACCTACACATTAACATGGTAACATTTATACACGTAAATGTGTATCAATGCAAGTCCAAGTGTGATTAAAAAAATAAAGTCTCACACGGGAATAATGCATGCTACTTACGAGGTTCTCTTCTATCTTTCAGAATCGCCTCGAGAACCATACCATTTCCCCTTCTTGCATGAAATGTTAGCACGATTTCTTCTGCTAACGGCCTTCAAATAATTATATAAAAGCGCAAGTAGATGAGATAATAAAAAGATTATATAAAGGACTCATTAATTAAAAAAATGATAGGTAAATCGTTAAAAGGCGAGGATATTTAACTGAAACTTCTCGTAGTTCTCATCTTTTTTAAAAGATCCCATTGTTCTGCTTGATGGTGGGACACTTGTTTTCCGGTGGGCTCTTACGCATCTCCCCGTTGCCTTGTCCACATACAACCAATCCCTAGCAACGTCACACCTCCACTTTCTGTGGACATCCCGCCTTATGCATTAAATACGGATCATGGCTTTCATCGGGTATAATAAAGCCTTCCTTTACACGAGCCAAGTATAACTCCGCCAATTTTGGATTCAAATTTCTAAAATCATCTAAATGGATAGGCACAAACTGTCTTGTGCAAGTACCAATCCAACTGGAGAAAAGACCCGCATTTGGACCAGTAGGGAAACCCATCTCACTCCATGTTATTTAAAACGGCTGTTTAACGGCTATAGCTGCAAGGACTTTCTGGCACTTCGTAGCACCCCTCTCACCAGGCTTATTATTCTTTTGACTTCTTTTACGTTTTTCACCCATGATAATCCTAAAACCCAAATATGAATGATATAGGAAATGAACAACTTAACAACATACATGCAGAGTATTATCTAAAACCCTAAACCCTAATAGGAATGAAAATTTAAAACAACAGATTGAGCTTCTAAAATCCTAAACCCTAATAAGAGGAGTGAAGTAGATGATGCGGGATGATAAAGATAACAAAGAAGACGAAAAACAAACAGATGCATGAAAAAGAAACAAGATGATCGTCTTAAAACCCTAATGACGAAACACAAAATTAAAGTGAACATACCTGATGATGATGATGATAAAGAGAACTAGCAGGATGATAAGGGAAGGCAACGGAATCTGGGCGTCGGAAATTGGGCGACATTGCAAGAACGAGAATGTAGAAAGCGAGGAAGAGAGAAGAATTAACTCAGGATACCAACGGTTGAACTAATAATGTTGTATGTGTTTGTGTATGGCATGCTGTATGGGTTTCTAAATTAGTTTTTTATTAAGACAAACTATTGACAACGGGTGCTCAAAGAAGAACCGTTGTTATATGTTAATATATAACAACGGGTCAATAAAAGTCAACCGTTGTCAAAAGTTTATTACAACGGTTAAAATATACCCGTTGTAATATATTTTCACCAAATTTGCGCCAAATGAAATATGTCAAAAAAATCATTGACAACGGGTAGAGGTACTACACCCGTTGTTGAAAGTATTAACAACGGGTAATTTAAATATAACCGTTGTTATTGTTGAACTTTTTTTTTTAAATTATCAGTAATTCCATTACAGTCCAAACTGTAACAATACATCTGTAACAGCAGAAGCACCATATCTTTGCAACATTATTCAAACAATTTCAACACCAACATCCACATCTAATAATAAGATCAAGAAAATAAGACAACACCAGCATGCATGCATACTGCATATCTAAGCTACAGGATTTACCATGCCATGCAAATTTGGGAATTTTTATTTAACAATATAATGACCATTATTGATTTACCAATAAATTAAACCATCAAATTATTGGTCTGAAAATGACTCAAAATGTTGGTCGTCCATATCACTGTGTCCTGATGAACTATCTCGGGATCGGGGCGTTTCTTGGATGTCATAGTTTCTTCGTTAACCCAAATACCTTCACCATGGTAATCACGCATATAGATGCTTTCAGTGTCCTCATGATCAGTGTCAACATCGTCGAAATAAGATACAGTGGTAGAGTGATCCATTCCCTCAAAAACGACATCCTGATCATCATCACCATTATCGGATGGACTACTCCTTCTACTCCTTATAGACAGTACAATAGACCACTTCTTATCCATAGGATCGGTGACATAGAACACTTGTTTAGCTTGGGATGCCATTATGAAAGGATCATCCTTATTATTGCCAACCTTACCCAGATTGACCAACGTAAATCCCATCTTATCCTTTCGGACACAATGGATGTTGTTATCAACCCAGTTACATCGAAACAAAGGCATTGTGAAATCAATGTAATCTAGTACCAATATTTCTTGAATAACACCATAATAAAGGCATTTTCCCCAAATAGGCTTTTTATCTTTTGAAGTAGCAAAGTGCATTGCCTCAAATTCAGAACTCACACCACTATTTTGCATTGTGCTCAACTCATCTTGCTCGCGGGTGTAAAAAGTATACCCATTAATGGCAAAACTGTTGTAAAAGGTGACCCCGGCATTTGGACCTAAACCAAGACGTAGTAACCTAGGAGAGATGTCATCACCGGTTTGATCAAGACACTCTAAGACAATATTCCTAAACCACTCTAGAAACGTCTTCGTATGCTCGTTCGCAATCCACTTCTCGGTCTTGTTTTGGTGATCGTATTTGAGCTCATCTTTGTGTTGTTGAATATAAGGTTGCACCTCATCTTCGTTGTTTAGCACATACATGTGTGCTAAATGCAACATTTCACGTGTCACAATTTTTTCAACCAGGCCCCTAATACCTTTTAGGTCATCCAGTCACTATGACGATTCTTAGAACGTCAATCAACTCCTCGGGGAGAGATGAGCGTAACAATATGAAAGAGCTTCGTCTAAAATAGCGCGTTCATCAATACAACCTTCCGGACGATACCGATTAGATGTATAGTCCTTGTAGACTTTCATCAATCTTTCGAAAGGATACTAGTATCTCAAGTACACGGGCCCAAGGTACAAAATCTCCCTAACCAAGTGAATGGTCAGATGAATCATGATAGTGAAGAAAGAGGGTGGAAAATATATTTCCAACTGACAAAGAGAGGTTACAACGAGGTCCCGCAATGAATCGCGTCATCGGGATCGATGACTTTCTCGCATATGAATTTGGAAGAAGAGACAGAATCTAGTTATAGCATATCTTACCTTTTCAGGTAAAATGGAACGAATAGCCACAGGTAGTAATTGTTGCATCAAAGTGTGACAATCATGTGACTTTAACCCGGTGAGTTTTAGGTCTTGCATCGACACTAGGCTTTTGATGTTCGACGAATAACGATGTCGCACTTTAATTCCATTCAAGCATGCACAGAACTCTTTTCTCTCATTCCGTGAAAGGGTAAAAGCTGCTGGTGGTAAAAATGTACGATTACCTCTCTTCTGTGGTGCCAACTCTAGCCTAATACCCATCATTTTCATATCGTCCCTAGCTGCGGCGTTATCCTTTGTTTTACCTGGAACATTCAGAAGGGTATTGATAATATTATCACGAGACATTTTCTCAATGTGCATGAAATCGAGGCAATGCGACCTCCAGTCGGCCAATATGGAAGTTTATCAAAAAATATGGATCTTTTCTTATACCCACGAGTAGACAATTTAGAGTCGCTCTTCTTCCCATAATCTATCTCAATATGCTTTACTTTCTGATAAACTTCATGCCCACTCAAAATTCTAGGAGGTTGACGAAGTTCTTATCTTCCATTGAATGCTTTCTGCATCTTGCGATAACAATGCTCATGATACAAGAACCTCCTATTTCCCATATACACATACTTACGAGAAGACTTCAAGTATTCGGACTCGATATCCTCCCCACACAATGGACAAGCCTCTTTCCCATGAACCGTGTGCCCAGAAAGGTCGCCATAAGTCGGATAGTCGGTTATTGTACACAATAACATCGCTCTCAAATTGAAAGTTTCGTTCTTATATGCATCAAATACTTCTATCCCACTATCCCACAACAATCGCAAATCATCTAGAAGAGGTTCCAAATATACATCTATATCATTTCCAGGTTGTTTAGGGCCGGAAATTAACAACGACAACATCAAATACTTTCTTTTCATGCACACATATGGAGGTAAGTTATAAATAGCCAACACTACTGGCCAAGTACTATGTTGGCTACTCATGTTTCCGTGTGGGTTCATGCCATCGTGGGACGGCGCTAGACGTAAGTTTCTAGGTTCATTGCCGAACTCGGGATACTTAGCGTCGAACGATTTCCATTGCTTACCATCTGCCGGGTGTCTTAGCTTTCCATCATTTATTCTTCTGGTTTCATGCCAAGTTAACATTTTTGCATCATCGGGATTCGCATAAATCCTTATGACGCTTGGTATCAATGGAAAATACCACAACACCTTAGCCGGGATCCCTCCTTATCCTTATAACGCCACTCCAAACATTTAGGGCAATTGGTTAAGTTTTGATATAATTTCCGATACAATATGCAATCATTTGGACATGCATGTATTTTCTCATATTTCATACCCACTCCTCTTATTAGCTTTTTCGCCTCATATGTCTTAACAGGTAGAACATTACCATCAGGAAGCAACTCCTTTATCAAGGCTAAAAACTAGTGAAACACGTGTCACTCACCCCATTTGCCCCCTTGATATTATACAACTTCACCACACCCGACATTTTTGTGAACTTACAACCAGGATACGAGAGGTGCTTGGACTCACACAACTTCTCATACATGTTGTTAAGGTCATCCCAATTACTAGTGTCATCACCTACATCTTCAAAAGCAATGGACTCATCATCATTCTCTTCATTATCTATAGACCCAACATTCAACTTCTCTACTTCCAACTCTTCCAACTCAAAAACTCGGCAAACTCGGGATCATCAGTTAGCCTTTCGTGTACCTCAACATCATCTTCTTCAGAGTTATTCTCTTCCTCTAATGATTCCCCATGAAAAATCCAAAGTGTATAGGATCGACTAAATCTCCACTTTTCTAGGTGTATTTTAACGTCCGGAAAAGCCATATAGCTAATATTACCACATCTTTAACAAGGACATGCAATACTAGAAGAACCTTTTAAATTGTTCGAAACGAATTCATAAAATTCAGCTAAACCATCCTTGTAGGTGCGGTCACGCATATTTGCATCAATCATCCAAGTTCGAGTCATTATTCTACATTCGTAATAATAGGCAACTAATTCAGAAAATACAATAATAGGCAAACAAATAAACGAAATTCAGGAAAGCAATTAAGCTAAATTATCAACAAATTAGATAATAACCCAAAAAATCCTATATCTATAAGCGTTGCTAAGAAACATATATATACCTGATTGATAAACACGATGAGGGAGAGAAGACGTGACAACGATGACGGAGATGAAGACAGAGAGACGATCGGGGAGGAATGGAGGATTATATAGTAGCAAAGATATTAGCTTGTGTTTGTGTTTTGTAGCGTATAGCAGAATAAAGCAATATGTTGTTCTTAAGATTTTCATAATATTAATAACAACGGTTATTGAGTCTACAACCGTTGTTAAAAAGTATTAAAAACGGGTTCTAATATAACCGTTGTGATTACTTTTCACTAATTTGGCGCCAAACCATTAACAACGGTTAAAATTTAACCGTTGTTATTAGTTTTTTCATTAACAACGGTTGTTTAAGTATGACCCGTTGTTAAAACCAATAACAACGGTTAACAACACAAAACCGTTGTAATTAAGTTTGGTAAAATTCGCGGAATCAATTCTACAACGTGTTTTGATGATTTTCGTGAATAAGCGTTGTTAAAGGGCCGTTGTGGTTGCCTGTATTTGTAGTAGTGAATTAAAATGAACCCGGGGTAGAAGTTGTAGGAGTTAATGCAAAGACTTGGGAGACGTCCTAAAGTCGCGAACTCGCCCTACAATTTTGAACCGGTCACCATGGGATATGAGTCGGGATCGCTATGTATTTATCTTGTGAATTGTGTATCTATATAGTGATGTGTGACATGAATCAGTGGATGTACGTATGTGGATAATGGGGAATGTGTAGAAAAGATGGTGATGATGTGATTTCGTATGTTGTGGGTTGAGAGCATGTTGCATGATAGTTGGTTTACAATGTTGGTTGGAATTATTAGAAAAGTGTATGAGAATGATGAGTAATGTGGTGGAAAAAGGAAGTAGTTCATATGTGATATGATTATACATAATTTTGTTTGTGTAATTCTATATAATGATTTCTTATACATGTCTACTATTGTTCATATGTATATGGTGTATGGAGAATGTGGTGGAAATGGATGAATTGATTGGAAAAGATGGAGTGGCAATTGCATGAGAATATGAATTTTGTGATTATGAATATGTTTAGGTGACGAAGTGTATTTGTAATATTGTTGTATTAGTAACATGGAAATAGGATTTGTAATGTATGCGTATGTTTTGTTTACGAAAAGTGATAGAATAAAAGCATGTGGGTAAGTCATTATTGGCAAGTTAAATAAATTATTTGCATGATGAATGTTGTTGCTTTGCTTTCGAAAATAGTAACATGTGACTGGGACTACTGGTTTTATGAGTATTGGGTTGTTTTTGTTTACCTTGTTGTCGTTTAAGCTGTTTGGAAGTAAAATCAAGTAGTTGTGTTTTTTTTTTCGATTATAAAGAGGTTGTCTTTAAACTGTTATAACTTGAGATGTATAAATGATTTTAATGTGATCCCAATTGTAGGTGATAGCTTGTTCTTTTACGATTCTAACGATAGGTCACACGCCCAAAACGACCAAGAAACGAGTGAGTTATGACCGTTTTACGAAAAACTCGGACAAGATCTTTGAGAAATGCAAGTACTCGATCGAGTGGCCCACACTCGATCGAGTGCACCTTGGTACTCGATCGAGTACCCCTTACTCGATCGAGTAGCCCCGGATAATTTGTTATATGTGTCTCTGACTTTCACCTACTCGATCGAGTAAGTCATTTACTCGATCGAGTGGCCTGTACTCGATCTAGTGACCCTTATTTTGGGTCATATGCTTATCTTTTGACTTCGTTGCATATTATGTTTAATTCAAAGGTGTTATTTTGCTTCTTTATGCATTGTTTTACATGTATGTTGGTCTTGACGCGTAAGTTACCCAATCTTGTGGTGTAGTGAGTGGCTTTTTGTGGTGAGTATGAATTTGGTGGGAGGACATGAGTTATATGTGGTTGCGATAGATAGTGGAAAAAGAAAAGGAAGATTGTTATGGCTTAATTGAGACATAGAGCATGTTTTCTGAGATGAGATGAGATGAGTGATATGATTGTGTATTGAGTAACGTAAAAGTAAGTGAATATGGGCAAGGGATGATGTGAGTCTAAGGAACGTGAGAATGAAAGGATTGAGAGTAAGGATGTGGATAGTGGCAACTTGAGATGTGTAAAGAATTATGGACGGAGATGGATAGGAGTCGTGTGGGTTAAGAATATGCATAGTGAAAGTTCGTTTTAAAGGGGTTGAGAAGAGTGGTATATAGTGAACTTTGTGGAGACATGTCGCGAGGTGCATTTGTAGACAGTGAGTGAGTTTGGGAGATTTGGTCTATTAAGAGGTGAAACTATTGTGGGATTTCCTTGGACAATTAGCGGTATGAAAGGAATTTTGATTTCTAGAGATGTAAAAAGGGAAATGCAATTGTTGAACATTAAACGTTGATTCTATGGGCAGATTAGTGGCAAGGGTGAGTGATAGCAAGATAAGAAAAGATCGATGGCAAGAAAGAGGGAGATGATATTGATATAAAATAATGAGATGTGAGTTTTGGAGCAATGAGAAGGTAACCGGGGCACTAGGGAGTTAGATAGAAATAATGAAGAGTAGAATTACTAAGGGATTTTGTCGAGGGTAAACGAAAAGAATGAGGGGAGTAAACCTAGGAACATGTTCACCGAGGTTATGTGATATAAAAGTATGGAATTGTCGAGATGTATGATACTATCACGAGGATTTGAGTTTACAGTATATAGAAGTTCCAGGACAACATGATAATCATGAGTTTCGAGGAATTAAAGAAAGTAAAAGTTGGGTAAAGAATTTGCACGATACGAGATTTTGGTGGTGAGTCGGGTGGCTATACAATTAAGGATAGTATTGGGAAGAATGTTGAGGTAATGTTGTTGATGGATTTGATGTTCGTTATTTGGGATGTTAACCACAGATAGGAAAGAAATCATGATGTTTAGAGATGAGTGTAAGAGGTTTGATGCCCGGACAGTGGTAGTGTTATGGTTTGGGACTAGTGGTTAAGGGTGATGGTATATTAGAAAGGTAGCAATTCTAATGAGGTTGATTTTGTAGAGGCCGGATTGATATGTATGGTTGTAAGGAAGTATAAGAAGTGGTTAGATGAGGCGGGTGCTAATAGTTGAATAGTAATGGTATGGTTATACTTGGCATGAGGTGATGGTTATGCGAATGGGGGAATATGTTATGAGGGGCATATGAGTTAAGCTCGGGCGACAGGTAACCTTTATCGAGTGGTAACTTACGTGATCAGGACTAACTAGTTGGATGTGATTACGAGTCTATGATGTGTATAAATGTTTGTGCGAGGTTCTGACCTCACGGGAGTGGTATGGTGTGATAGTTATAAAGTCGTTATCCGAATGTTCTGTAATATATGTTGGACACGGTGATTTAATTGAATGATATTCAAAAAGGTAATAATTTGATTGATCTAGCATGACTGGTTATACTGGTATGTATTCACGATATATGTTATTCCGTGATATGGTAAGGGGATGATATTCATGAGGTTATTATCTGTTTAATTCATATAATATGTTGCATTGTGATTTAGTAAAGTGGATTTGAGTAAGTTTTTTCTTGTCCGAGAAGTTATGTTGAGTCAGTGTTTATGGGATTGTGTCTGTTGTGATGTCTATCGGTGTGGTTGTGGTGCCTCGAGTGGTGATCCGGGCACGGTACTTAGTGTTGTGATGCGGGTATTTTCGCACTGCGGTGTGGCCGTTGGTGGTGGTGTTGCGTTGCCGTCACCGGTTGTGGTGGAGTAGGCAAGATGATTATGATGCGAGTTTTCGAAAGTACATACCAGTTAAACATAGATTGTTGTTTTATTTGCTTCTATTCCTTGTGAGTTTTGGTTGAACATGTAGACTGTTGTTTTGTTTGTTGATGTTTCTTACCAGTTTCAGCTTGGGTGTGAGGGTAGAGTATGATATGAAAGAGAGTTGTATATGTTTTCGTTGTTGTTATGATATAGTGATATTCTGTTGATGGGACATAGTTGTGAGAAGTTGTTACAGTAATTTTGATCTTGTTTTAAGATGAGGCTTCGGTAGTCATAGTCATGGCAAGTGATTCGTGGAACATGTGTTGTAATGATCTGAAAGCGGCAGGTGGTTCATAATCTTTTGTTGAGATAGTGAGTGCAGGGTATTGGGAATTGGTGTCATGTTAAGTTATGTATGAGTTTTGCGATAATGAAAGAAAAGAACTTGAGGATCTAGTGTGAGTGTACGTAACAAGTGTGGATCGTGAGTTATGCTTTTGACGATGGGAGTTTTATATAGTTTATATAGAGAGGTATGTCCTGTTGCGGTAATGTGGAAGAGTTGAAGTTTTGGGTTAAGCTAAAGATTTTGAGGTATAGGTTAGGTGGTGTGACGAGCGAATTGAAGTATGAGAATTGTTTAAGTAAGAGAGCCTTGGATATATGCATGACGAGTGTTTAGAGTATAGGTGGTTATTTTTGACATGCGATGGTGATGAGGATAATGAGAAGATATAGCTAGGATTTAGTATTAGTGAGTTACGAGGACGTAACATTTGTCTTAAGAGGAGTAGGATGCGATAAAAGAGATTTTGATGGTTGTGCATATGGTAATATATTTGGAAGTTTGAGTCTTGATGTAGAATAAAAGATTGATTCGTGTTGTGGGTGATTTTATTAAAGGTCATGACCGTGCTTGTAGTAGCGTGATGTTTAGGAGTGTGAGAATATTTCACTAGGGTTGACAGTTGGATGATGAGGTTATGAGTGTGAGTAAACTTCGAGGACGAAGTTTCTTTTAAGGGTGGTAGAATGTAACATTTCGTTTGATGTCTATGAGTGTCTTGATATGGGATTTGGTAGTGAATAATATATTATGGAGCTAGCAGCGTTAGAGGATGGTAGTTGGTAGTGTATGGAGTTAGTGTCGGGAGAGTTTATGATGTAGTTGATACGACATCGTGAGTGATGTGTAGAGGTAGGAATAGTTGGTGGAGTTGGTGTTAAGAGTTCATGGTTTCATGTTTTATAAGTTGGGGTTTGTTTTGAGTTCTTAGTGGCTTTGTTGCGTCTTGACCGAGTTAGTATGTTTGTTTTTTTTATGTATGGGTTGAACTTCGGGGACGAAGTTCTTTTTAAGGTGGGAAGACTGTAATATTACGGTTTTATGAGTCTCTGGGTACTCTATCGAGTAGGCCTTACTCTGTCGAGTAAGGGTGTTTTGCATTTTAAAATAGTTTCTGACCTGTAGGGTACTCTATCGAGTAGCCTTAGGTACTCGATAGAGTAGCTGGCACTCGATCGAGTAGGTCAGTTACTCGATCGAGTAGCCCGGTTTACGGGTGATGTTTTATCAGGTTTTGTTAATAACACGGATTAATATATATAAATCTTTCCGTCATCTTTACAATACACTTTTACAAACCTAATCACATTGAAAAGAGATTCAAGTTACGTTCTTCGCATTCATACGTGTTACTGACAAATCGTGGAGCTTGAGAAGTCGGATTTCATCGTTCTTTGTATCATTGTGATCCTTGCGTCAAGGGTAAGTCCTGCGTACCATTTTTATAGCATTTGGTTAAGGTTGTTTAAACCCTAATTTTGGGATTGGGGGTTTTCTATGTTTATGTTGATGTGGTAGTGATTGTATGATTATGTGTATAGGAGAAGGGTTCGTAGATGAAAGGTTTTGAGACAGCTGCTAGATCGTCTGATGTTTGTGTTGCTTTCCAGGTAAGGTTTCCCTACTCAGTATTAGTCCCATAATGTGTTGGTGATGATTTGTGATTGTTGATTATTGTCATACGAGTATTGTGATGGTTGTTGGTTTTGATTCTTTGTTTAATGGTTGTGATTGTTTGTCTCGGTTCTCGAGATGCGTTCTCGGTGAGTGGAGTCACTTGCGGGAGTGGCTTCACGCCCTAGTTTCGCCCTCCGTGAAACCCGCCACGGGAGGGGATGTGCACATTAATGGGACATGGTTATCGCTCGGTATGATGAGCGGGGATTTGGTGGGTACGGCTGCGGTCCCCCACTGGCGTGGCTGGTCCAAAGTGGACGATCGGTGACGGAGATTGATTGGAGTGGGTGTGATTGTGTGTGTGACCGTTTGAGTGTGGTTGTTTATTGTGTTGTTGGATTATATAAATTGTGTGATTAATCGACCCGTTTAAATGTTTTAAAAACGTGGTGATCCATTCGGGGTGGTGAGCGATTATTGAGCGGTATGAGACGATGCGTATGGAATAGTCGGGATGAGTCACCACGTTGCGATTTAGAAGTCTTCATTGTGTCCGACGCTTGATAGTATTTTAATAGTAGATAGTTTTGAGATCTTGTATTTCCTTTTATCAGTTTTGGTTTTGAACATGTAACCACTTAAACTATAATTACTTTTAAAGTACGTTTCTTTATTGTCTTATGATATTCATTGCCTCGGGTAACCGAGATGGTAACATCTTTATACCTGAGTGGTCCTGGTAAGGCACTTGGAGTATGGGGGCGTTACATTTTGTCCTCTTTGGAGTTTGCTATGTTTGGCCTTCCTGCTGGTATGAAGATATATTGGGTACTTAGTACATTTGGTAGTCCCAACTTACTACATTGGGTACTTTGTATATTTGGTCACGTTTGTTGCACACTTGGTTCGTTTGTCCATTTGTGAGTTGTGTTCAAGTCAGTGGAGATTACTGGGACAAGTAGTGACTTGAGGATCGACTCAATTGAAGTTGTATTTGTTTTGGTTCGTTTTTGGATAATTCAAGTCAAGGTAGAGATTGTTAAGAATGTGTGCCTAGAATTTGTGTCGAAGACGGACTAAACGAAGGCAAGACGGAGAAGAAGAATCAAAGAACGAAAATCACACAGGAGTAATTGTTGTAAGATTGATATGCTTAGTGTTGTTGCTAAATGGCGTGTGGTCATGCTACTTGTTGTGGTGTGTCTTGCGTTTTACGTTAGATACATTATTAGTGCATGGTTGTTTTTTGATTATTTGCTTTGTATTAGGAAAGCTATTAATTTCCTAATTAGTCTTTGTCTCGTATTAGAAAATTAGTCTTTGTTTCCTAATTAGTCTAGGTCTTTTATTAAGGATGGAGTAATCTATATAAAGACCCTTGTATTAGTCTAGGTTAATTAAGGAGGTGGAGATAGTATTTGTGAGCACAATCTTATGAGAGTCGATTTGTGAGGTTCTCTCCGGGGAGGAAGCTTCAGTTTGTTCCGGGCTCAAGTAGATTGGCGTTCTTCTGTCTTTGGAGATCGAAGGAGTCTGTTCGGATCTTGCTGGCCTCAAGATCGTTTGTCCTTCGTCTCGTTTGGGTAGTCTCTTTTGTCCTTTAGAGATTACTATTTTGTTGGTAGAATAGGGTATGCTTTTGGCTCATATTGAGCGCGTGTATACCGGTCTGCTGTTGTACTATTATCTCCACAATAGTGAATTTTGCTTCCCTTCAGGGTGGACGTAGCCAGTTATTTTATTGGTGAACCAGGTATATCTGTGTGTCACTTTATTTGTTATTCGCTATTATTTTGTTCTTATCACTATATTCAACTAACTATTGGGTAACGGAACGCCTCCGTTACAACAAATACCATCATAATCAGATTAATCACGAAGCCACTTGCGAAGAAAAAAGCGGTTAAAGGTCATGGGCAATACCATTCAACGTTAACAGATAATGAAAATCTCAATAAGTCACAATGATTATGTGCACAAGTCAGGTACGATTGTGAGATTTGTAGCTGTTGAAATGTGCGTGTGGAATTTCAAACATTGTTAGAAATGTGGAACAATGAACTACTTTGAAAAAGACAGAGATTTCCCATTAGAGCCTTAGAGGGCTTGTAAAATTCAAAAGACTAAAGTTCATCATAAAAAATCTTCTTCCCAAGGTATAATCGTTCTAGAATGTATAACGTTCTAGAACGTATGTATATTGTTGATTGGAGTATCAATTATAGAATTATTTTTTTAAAACAATACTCAGTAATTAGTACAGTAAATCCAAATTTGTGACTATGGATTGTTCAATCTTCTCATACTAAGCCGTAAAATAATTTGCTAACTACTAAACATGTAATGTGATTAAGAAATTAGTCACTAAAATCACACTTTACATGACACTTCATAAAACTACCTACACTATTCTTAAACAAACTATCACACCAAAGACGCTTTTAGCATTTCTAATGATCAAATCCTAACTGAAAGCATTTTCACAATTACGAATAAATTTCAATCCAACCCAATATAACTCGATATTCTTCTACTTATAAGACAGATTTACTTTTAATCATGGACTCATTTATAATTTATGTTGGAAGTTATAATCTATTATGTTGCAATCTCAAAAATTTCCAATGTCTAGTAATGTCTAAACATCAACCCCCCACTTTAGAGGAGGCTCAACAACTTCCCCAGTCAAAATTAGTATTCCTTTCCTTTTTACTTGTCATGTTCCTCTCCAATTATTCCATACCAACTTACCTAACACACACACACCTTATTATCTTCACAAAAACTCTTCTATATCAGTCTTCCTTTTTACGCACTATAATCAATCACAACTTTAATTTCTTCCAACATTAAATTTCCAGCAATGTCCCTCCTTCATTTTCCCTCAATTATTCTCCTCCTAACCTTGATCATATTTCCCACAACAAATGCCATCTTTTCTAGACGTATTACTAAAGAAGAATTCAACAGCAACAAACAACAACAACAACCCGATAATCTCACCCACATACAATTCTACTTCCACGACTATGTCACCGGTCCAAGCCCGACAGCTCTCCGTATTGCTCAAGCTTCGTCCACGGCTCAATCCACCAGCACCTTCGGTGCCCTAGTAATGATCGATGACCCGTTAACAGAAGGCCCCGATAATAGCTCTAAAGTTATCGGGTACGCGCAAGGTATGTACGGGTTTGCGGACCAGAAACAATTGGCGTTACTAATGACGATGAATTTGGTGTTTTCGGAAGGGCAGTTTAATGGGAGTACATTGAGTGTTATGGGAAGGAATTCAGTGATGGAAAGTGTAAGGGAATTGGCTGTTGTTGGTGGAAGTGGATTGTTTAGGTCTGCTACTGGTTATGCACAAGCTAAGACTGTTACGTTTATGGATACTAATGGCGCTACTATTGTTGAGTATAATGTTTATGTTTCTCATTGATTTTATTAATTGCAAGTTTTGTATGAAACCATCTCAGTTCAGTTTATTATTTGTTATGAGTATGATTTTTATATATTTCTTAATTTCTTACTGATTATTTGATTATGCGATTTATTTAAATCCATTCAGTGAGAATTGTAAGAGAATGTTTCCCCTTGAGTATGGTAAAATTTACCCGTAAAGTTTAAAGTAATTAAAGTATGAAACTTTTATCATTCTTCATAATGATGTAGTCTTTCGGAAGGACGCAATAATTTTTTTCAGCAGTAATATAAAAAGGTAAGTTAACGTACTATCCGACTCATATATGCAAGTCTTTAATTCTGGACTCGGCTTGGAATGTGGAAGTTACTCATATATATTGGGAGGCAAATACGTGTGCAAATTGGCTAGCCAATTTGGACATTACACTGGGACCAGAAGCTTAACATTATCAAGTTTGGAAATATATATTGGGAGGCAAATACGTGTGCAAAGATGTAGGATTATTTGGCTTGTTGGAGACAAAAATAGAGAATAAAGCTTTCAATAAAGCAGTGAATAGTTTTAATAATGGATGGAGTATCACTAATAATAATGGTTATCATAGTGGTGGAAGGATTTGGGTTTTGTGGCAGCCAGGGATGTATAGGGTGCATGCCATTGAGTATAATGCTCAATATATTCATATGAAGGTGGAAGCATTGGTGTCAAGGAATGTTTTCTATCTGACTATGGTATATGCCTTCAATGGGATTAATGAGAGGGCACCATTGTGGGATAACTTAAGAAATATTGCTACTCAGATGTCTGGACCATGGGCCATAGCTGGGGACTTCAATTGTGTGTTGGCTGCTAATGAGAGGTTTGGGGGTGCTACTTCTTTGGCAGAGATGGAGCCATTTAGAAAGCGTGTTGCTGATTGTGAAGTGCTTGATATTGCTGTAGTAGGGTCTGTATTTACTTGGAATAATAAACAAAAACCTGAGGAACGGATATACAGTAGACTGGATAGGTTTTTGATTAATAAGGCATGGTGTGATAGCTTTCCTGATATGTATGCCCAGTGTTTGCCTGAGGGGATGATGGATCATACACCATGTATAGTCAAGAGCAACAAGGTTGTGCAAGGCAAAAGGAGCTTTAAATATTTCAACATGTGGGGCAAATCCAAAGAGTTTCTTACCTTGGTGAAAAAGCAATGGAATCATAACATTGATGGGACTCCCCTTTTTAAGTTGGCAAAAAATCTAAAGAATCTTAAGCCAAAGTTGAAGAGACTGAATAGGGAGGGTTTTAGTGATATTGAGAAGACTACTAGTATCCTAGAAAAACAGGTAAAGGAGCTGCAAATGCAACTTGGTGCTGTTCCTTCTGATTTGAACTTGATAGGTCAAGAGTTTGAGGTTGGCCAGAAGCTCAGGGAGATGCAGTGTGCTAGGGATAGCTGTTTGAGCTTGTGTCCTCCACAAATTAGTGTGTGATAACATTAATAAATCTCTTAAAGGTTCACAAGGGTATACTTCGTATTTTAATCAGTTGATTAACGATTACCTAATAACGGTTGGCTTGCTAGAAAGTTTGACGTTATTATCATACAGATGGCGGTGATCAACTGGTCCCTAAAGGTCACACCTATAGGATGTGTTTGAGAGAAGTGGTTATAGAAATATGATCACATTGATGCCTTATATGACTAAACAGTTAGTCAATGTGTTGATGAGACAATTATTTAATGAAGATTAAATAATATTAGTTGAGACGAATTAACTGTCAATTCGTAAATTGAATATAATAAATTATATTTAATTAAATGTATGTAATGTTAGCTTGGACAATAGAAACAGATATCTAAGGAATGATGAGAGAGGAATTTAGAGAGAGAATATTCTCTGAATTCTAGGTCACGATTTCTGAGCAATGGCACGGAAAGTTAGCAATCTTCATCATTCTACTGCAAATTCTACAAAAAATACAACTAAAATTAATAATTCATCAACTATTAACACCAATAATAGTAGTAATAAATCTAATAATCATACAAAAAATACTTCTAGTAACAATAAATCTACTGGTGAGAATGTTCATGTTGAAACAATTGATGTAGACATAGTATCTGCAAAGACGGCTGTTGATGCTGCGGTGAAGGAGAAAGGAGATATTGTACTTGCTGAGGGATTGGTACTTTCTGATGATCCTAAGGATTGACGTGAGGTTTCGGCGTCCTCAAAGACCTGCTCTGCTGTGGCTCGTCTGGAACCTATTGCTGAAGAGGGTGATTTGGGGGGTCCTTCCAGTCCTCGTTTGAAGCTCTCTGTGGATGATGTCAAGGACGAGATTGCGTACTGGAATTTGGCGATTTATGGTTATGTCATGAGTGCGAACCCGCCTCGAGAAGTGCTTGCTAATTTTCTAAGACGAATTTGGTCTGCTTATGACATTACCCAGATCTCTTTCTTGCCAAATGGACTATTTGTGGTAAGATTTGCCAAACCTGAGCATCACAAACTTGTTTTGGCTAATGGTATGTTTTTATTTGATGGGAAACCCTTAATTGTCAAACCCTGGGATCCTACAGTTAGAATTTCCAAAGTCTCTGTTAAGAAGGTGCCTATTTGGGTTAAACTGGTTGGTTTGGATCTTAAATTTTGGGGTGCTAAATGTCTAGAGAAATTGGCAGGATTAGTGGGTAGGTTTATCAGAATTGATGATCTTACTTTGGAGAAATCTCTGCTGGGTTTTGCTAGATTGATGGTGGAAGTTGAAATAGATCAGAAATTCCCTAACCAGATCATTTTTGAGGATGAAGTAGGCTCTCAAGTGCGTGTAGCTGTTGAATATGATTGGTTGCCCATTACATGTCAGAAATGTAAAGGTATTGGACATAGCACTCAGAATTGCAGAAGGAAGGCCCTGGGTACTAGGAGACCTACTATGGCTCAGCCTATGAAGCAAGTCTGGAAACCAAAGACAGTGGGTACTGCAGCTCCTGTGGATCCTAAAGAGTATCCTCCTTTGATGAAGGAGAAGCGTAATCCTGTGGTGGTAGCTACTCCTGTAGTTACCCCGGCTCCTAGTCATGGTCCTGTGTACACTCCTGCCAGAGTGATAACTAAACTGACTAGGCATGAGACTAGGGTGGTTTCAGGACAGGATACTGAGTTCAATACTACCTTTAATACTGAGTTGGCTGAAGCTGAGAAAACTAATGAAATGGTTGATAAAGGAGGGGGTGGAGGGGAGATTGTATCCCCTAATGATTAGACTAGGAGTATGGAATGTGAGGGGTCTGAATAGTGTTCCTAAACAGAAAAATATCAAATGGTTTCTACATCATAATGATGTAGATCTATTTGGACTCCTTGAGACCAGAGTGAAACCTGGATCTCTAAATAAAGTTACTAATAATGTTTGCTATGGGTGAAAGTATGTTACAAATACAAGTATGCATCCTGGAGGTCGAATTTGGATACTTTGGAAGGGTTGTAAAGTTGATGTTGAAGTGTTAGAGATGGCATCTCAATATATCCATGCTAAGGTGAAGGTGTTGCAATTTGGTGTCACTTTTACTTCTACTTTTGTTTATGCCTTTAATAAGCTTGAAGATAGGTTACCTCTCTGGAATGACTTAATAAGGCTGTGTGTGACAGGTCCCTGGTTAGTCTTAGGGGATTTTAACAATGTGCTTTTTTCTAATGAGAGGTTGGGGAAGCTGGTTAAAGATAATGAGATGGCTCCCTTTCTTTCTGCTGTGAATAATTGTGGTCTTCAGGATATGAAAACTACATGTGCTTTTTTCACATGGAATAACAAACAAGCTAGTGCTACTAGGGTGTTCAGTAGAATTGATAGGGTTTTGGTGAATGGTGATTGGTTGAAGGATTGGTCTGACTGGTTTGCTCATTACCAGCCTGAAGGAGAGTTTGATCACTGTCCATGCATTGTGTCTTGTGGTGATAGAAGCTCAGGGACTAAGAAACCTTTTAAATTCTTTAATATGTGGACCAAGGTGGAGGATTTTGGGACCCTTGTGACTCAGCATTGGCAGATGCAGATCCAGGGTACCCCTATGTTCAGAATGGTCAGGAAACTGAAGCTTCTTAAACCCTCTCTCAAAAAGCTTAACAAAGACTTGTTTTCTGACATTGAAAGAAATGCGGATGTGGCATATAATCTCTTGCTGGACTGTCAACAACAGTTGCAGGGTAATATCACTAATACTCATTTGATGGATAAGGAGAAACAGATCAGGGAGTCCTATCACTTGCTTGATGATGCTAGGACTGCTTATCTTAGGCAGAAGGCTAAGTTTGCTTGGGTCCATGATGGGGATGCAAATACCCACATGTTTCATCAAGCTATTAAACAGAGGCAGATTCATAATAAGGTCTTGCAAATAGAGAATAAGGATGGAGTGGAATGTAAGGATCCTAATGATATTCTACAGGCTTTTGTAGACTATTACAAGTCCTTGTTGGGGGCCAAAGCTCAGACTTCTTGCTTCTATAAAAATGTTGTCACTCAAGGAAAGGTTATTAGTGAAGGAGATTGGGATGGGTTATGCAAGATACCTACTGAGGAGGAGATCAGACTTGCTTTATTTGATATCCCAGATGAAAAAAGTCCGGGGCCTGATGGTTATACTCGCTGTTTTTTCAAGGCTAGTTGGTCTACTGTTAAAGATGATATGTGCCTTGCTGTTAAGGACTTCTTCACAACTGGTATGATGCTAAAGCAACTAAATAGTATTGTGCTCACCTTAATTCCTAAAGTGGATAACCCTAGATCTGTCAAGGAGTTTAGACCCATTGCGTGCTGCAACACTTTATATAAGGTCATCTCTAAGATCATTTGTACTAGAATTAGTGGGTGCCTACCTCAGATAATCAATCCTGCCCAATGTGCTTTTATTAAAGGGAGAAGTATTTTGGGCAATATTCTCATAAGTTAGGACCTTGTTAGGCTTTATACTAGGAAGAGTGTCTCTCCTAGGTGCTTGATGAAGGTAGATCTAAGGAAGGTCTATGACTCAATTGAGTGGATTTTTGTGGAACAAATGTTAGATGCTATGCATTTCCCTCCTCATCTCATCAAACTCATTATGCAATGTGTTAGTACGACCTCCTATTCCATCAGTCTGAATGGCCAAATACATGGATATTTCCCAGGTTGTAGGGGTTTGAGGCAAGGTGATCCAATGTCACCTTTGCTTTTTACCCTTTGTATGGAGTATTTGAGCAGGCTTTTGGAGATGGGCAGCTGGATTCCTGGTTTTCACTTTCATCCCCTCTGTAAAAAGCTCAGGTTGACTCATCTGATGTTTGCAGATGATCTTCTTTTGTTTTGTAAAGGGGAGGTTAAATCTATCTGCATTATTATGGAGCTTTTTAAGAGATTCTATTCTCGCTTCTGGATTGCACATTAATTGAAAAGTCGACTTCTATAGTAATGGTATGAGCATTGCTACGATTGACAAGGTTCTTGTGGGACTGGTTTTAAAAGGGAGATCTACCATTCAAGTACTTGGGGGTCAAAATTTCTCATAAGAGATTGACTAAAATGGATTGTAATGTCCTGGTAGATAGGATGATTAGCAGGATAAGGGGATGGAATAGTAGAAAGATTTCATATGCTGGTAGACTTGTCCTTGTGAAATCTGTTCTACCCACCATTCATAACTATTGGTCCCAAATTTTTGTTCTTCCTGTTGATGTTATGGATAGAATTAAGGCTCTGTGCAAGAATTTTTTGTGGGAAGGCAGTGACAAATACTCTAAGGCACCATTGGTGGCTTGGAATGTACTTTGTCAGAGCAAGGAAACTGGTGGCTTGGGTCTTATTGATAGCAAAATTTGGAATGTTGCGGCCATTGGTAAACTGGTCTGGAGATTTACCTCTAAGCAAGACCATTTATGGATTAGATGGATTGATGCCATTTATTTGAAAGGTGCTACTTGGTTAGACTATGAACCTTCCTCTTATAGTTCCTGGGCGTGGAGGAAGATATGTGAGGTTAAAAATACTATGAAGAATGGCTATGTGAATGGAAAGTGGAGAGGTACCAATGAAGCATACACAATTTCTGATGGGTATAAATGGCTAATGCAGTGTACTGAAGTGAAAGTAGGTTGGTACAAATTTGTCTGGAACAGATTCAATATTCCAAAATGGTGCTTCACTAACTGGTTGCAGCAGCAACATAGGCTACTCACGCTTGATAGATTGACTAAAATGGGGGTGGCAGTACCTACTGAGTGTTTTATCTGTGGCGTGGAACCTGAGACTCATGAGCATTTATTTAGTGGCTGTGTATATGCTCAGAGCTGTTATCAACTGTTGGCAACTTGGTTAGGGGTTAATGTTACAGAGCTCTGCAGTTGTGAAAAGCTGCTACATCTGAAGAAACTTTCTCTTCTGGCTAGACAGGTGATCATAGCAGCTGTGGCAGGATTGATATATGGTATTTGGCATTGTAGGAATGTTTGTAGACTGGATGGATATGTCATGCAGCCTGGCAGGCTTATCCAACAGATTCAAGCTGATTGTAGGAGTCGTGTATTGGGGGTGTTTCAGGGGCCAATGGCTCTAGCTGATAGGAATTGGTGTCATGGTGTAGGAATTTGTTGAGTGCTGTTTACTATGTTTTAATTTTATTGTAAGTTGTTGATGTAAACAGTGCTCTCAATGGTGTATTGGTGTCCTTTTATGGACTATGATATAATATGACTAACATTCCACCAAAAAAAATGTTAGCTTGGACGAATTAATCTGTTAATTCGTAATTAAATGTAATCGGTTATATTTAATATCAACAAGATGAATGTGTCATAGTGGTAATAGTGAGGGTACTCAAACCAAGAGGTCATGGGTTCGATCCTCACTAGATGACAATTTACACATTTTATACTCCATATACTCGGTTATAAGGAGAGTAGGGGATTTCTCTTTAACCTAATTTTCTTTTTCCCAATTCTTGCCTCCTCTCATCGGAAAAACACAAAAAACCTAAAATTAATCTGTTGATTTGGGGATCGATTCTAGCAAAAGAACAAGTGCATATCTCATATCATCTTGGGTGCAACTGATAGGAGAATATCATTGCGATATTGTTCATATGCCATATAAGCTAGGACCGAAGGTTATTTCTTAATCCTTTACGATCTTGTTTTTGCATTTTATTTTATGACTAGTAATTCATCATGTTATAATTCGTTATAATCCTTAAAATAAAGGGATGCATACAGATAAATCCCACAAGTGGTATCAGAGTCAAGGCCACGAATCTTAATTTTGATGATTTTCATAAAATTGTTTGTAAACAATAATTAGGGTTTGCGAGAAAAAAAAAATATAATCGGCTGGATTTTTTTTGAGCCGTGGAATTTTGTTTTCGTTTCCGTTACTGTTCACGGATGAACAGTACTTTTAAAAAAAAAAAAAATTGTTTTTTCCTTTCGGTTTCTCCTGAAAAACCGATTAAAGTTTTTTACGGTTGTTTTTGTTTATGCCGCTTTGAAAAGCATCCGAGAAAAGAAAATTTTTTTCCTGTTACTGTTCACGTGGTTACTGTTCACAGTGGCCAGAATAATTTTTTTTTTTTTTTTGTTATGGTTTTTACAGAAAAACCGCAAGAAGAAAGAAATAAAAACGGGTTGTTTTTGTTGTTTTGTCTATCCAGCCGAAAGAAAAGAAAAAAAAAAAATTTTTTTGGTTTCTGTTACTGTTCACGTGCTGGACAGATTTAAAAAAAAAAAAAAAATTTGTTTTTTTTTCGGTTTTAGCTGTAAAATCGAGAAAAGTTTTCTTTGGGTTGTTTCGGTTTTTACCGAGATAAATTTTAAAGAAAGTTTTTTTTTGGGTTTGTTGTGGTCAATTAATTATTGTGAAGCGATTCATAATTCATGGATACCTAATCATTTTAAAGCAGTTTAAAATTTTGACGGATTAAATTCACATTACAAGTTTAATATGAATTAAGATTGAAATTAATGTGATTAATTGAGGAATTATCACTTAATTTGATAATTTAAATGGGTGGTTTGGATAAAATTAATCTACATAATTAAAGAATTATGTCTTGCATGTTTAATTTTTTTTAGTCGATGCATTTTATTTAGTTGAATGAATCGTTTGAATGGTTTTATTTACGTATTTTTGCAATCGGTTGTAATTTGTAATACTTAGTGTGCCCTTAGTCAAATTATGTTTTCGTAATGAAGGAAACATAATTTTTATGTAATTATGAGATCTCGAATCTCCTTTTTTTTTATTTCTTTAGTTTTGGGTTTTTGAAATTAGAATGTAATAAATAGGTTTATTATGTAATTTTATTTATTGTAATTTCAAAGAAGACTAAAGATAGAGGTTGAAGCTCACTCCCGCTACATGGATCAAGATGGAACATCAAGACAAGTTTCTTAGGTCCAAGGATGGATTCCAAACTTGTATTTATGTTCATTTTGATAGGATAGGCCACACTAGGACTCTATTATTGTTTTTACATTTTACTATTCATATTGTTTTTCATTCACATGCTAGTTAATGCATCATATTCCGCCTAAACCAAACCACCTACTACTAAAATGCATGAAAATTGACTCATATAGATTGTATGTTAGTTTTCATGGACATACAGATGTCACTTCTTATTAAGCCATCATCTTAGTTTATTCATTCTCGCATGCTAGATATTAGTTCACTTAAAATGAATTAAAATAAAGTTGATGGGATCTTCCTCTAAAACGGAAATTGAGATTAGTCTTTATAAGGGCAAACAACTATGAATCCCTTCTTCGTCGGTAGGCATAATATGACCCCTTCTACGTTGGGTAAGTAGTTGTGTTGACTTAGTTTATCTCAACATTATAGTCCGAAGAGTTTCTCGTGATTATGATGGACTTAAAGATAGAATTTACAGAAATTTATCGACCAAGAATTCTAACGGTAGAATTAGCTAAAAGGTTAGCTTATCAATTTACAGAGAATTGAGTCTTGGGATCATTTATATAATTCTTGAGGGAGGTCAATTGTATAAATGCTTGAGTCTTCACGTTATGACATTAGTTCATTAGACTTAAAATCAAAACGATGCACATGCTTATTATTTTTATTCTTCTTTTCGCAGTGTAGAACACGATTATTTTTGATAATACTGTTACAACAAATGGCTGAAAATAACAAAATCCCAATGCCGAGTGTCACACTTGGACGCGAGTCCTGGCTTAAAATCTTTATGGACCAAATGAATCAATTCACACGTCTGAAAAATGACGGGTCCAACTTTGCGGACTGGAAGGCAAGACTACGAATTCGCCATTCGACGGTAAGCTCAAGTACTTAACTGAGCCAATACCGCCAAACCCAGGCCCAAATGCAAGAATCAATGATATTGATGCTTATAGTGACTTCGCTATGGAAGCGGGTGCGATAAAGAACGTACTCATCTTTGCAATGGAAACCAATTTGCAGAGACGCTTCATTGCCCAAGGTGCAAACAAGATTTTCACCACGCTCACTAACGAATTCTCAAAGGCACCGAGAATCGTTACTTATGAGCATACCTGTCGCTTCTTTGATGCGAAACTCCAAAAGGGCCAACCGGTTAGCCCACACATTCTTCACATGATTGAGAATGTCGAGAAGCTGGAGGCACTTAATTGCAAAATCAGTGAGAGCATTGTCATTGACCGAATGCTTCATTCTCTTCATGATGGTTTTGCCCTTTTCAGGGCGAACTACTACATGAATGACTTGAAAAAGAGTCCTCATGAGCTACACTCCTTCTCGTACATGCACCGAGAAGGATATGAAATTGAGTGGGAGCATGAAGCAGGATGTTCTCACGATTTCCAATAAAAGTAAGGGTAAGGGCAAGGCGAATGGCGACCTAGCTGTAGGTAAGCCAAAGTTTAAAAAGCCAGGAAACGGTAAGAGTGGGCCTGGTGAGACTAGTGGCTCACAGGGCAAGGCAAAGAGAAAAGGCGGTGACATTGAGTGCCACCATTGTCACAAGACTGGACATTGGAGGAGAAACTGTCCCCTCTACCATGAGGACATCAAAGCAGGCCGCATCGTTCCTGTTGGTATGTCATCTTATATTCATATGATTGAGATTAACCATACAAGTTTCGGAACTTGGGTACTAGATACTGGTTGTGGTTCTCATCTGTGTAATAATTTGCAGGCCCTAAAGAACATCACACCTCTCGTAAAGGGTGATGTGGACCTGCGAGTCGGGAATAGAGCACGAGTTGCTGCAGTCTCGAAGGGAACATACGTAATCCAACTCCCTAGTGGTTTTGAGTTATTTTTATAACTGTTACTATGTACCCAGTTTATCTAAGAACAGTATTTCTATTTCCGTACTTGATATAGACGGTTTTGCATTTTCAATAAAGGATAATAGCTGTATTTTCTTTTTATGAAATGATTTATGGCAAAGCTGTGACAACGTAATGGACAACTTTTTGTGACAATGATACCTCGTAGGACAACTTTTTGTGACAACGTAATGGAGTCCTAAATGTTTAAAAACATTCGGTGCCAGGTCATGGATAGGACATCCATTGTGTTCCTAGAGTCGATTCTTTTGACTATCGACTGTCTCTTGAGATTAAGGCAGTTTTTGGGTGACTTTGGTTTCTTTCTCATGGTCTCCGTGAATCGGAGGCTAAGTAGATTTTTTTCGGGTCATTTCATCTTTGTGCTTACATCTGCAGGATTCGAGTTGAGGAAAATATCCAACCCTTATTAGGTATAGTTATTTCTCAGGGCCACTCGAGGAGTTGTAACTGAAATGCATGGCCATGCTCGAATGATGATTCGTTTATCAGTTAAGTTACTCTCTAGTCGGGGAAACCACTCTTGATAATGATCGCTTGTAAAATACGACCTTTGTGAATACGGATTTGCAAATTGTTTTACATTGAGTGGGAGAAATTTTAGGATATGAGAATCGGTTATCGCACATACACTTGTGAGGACAAGTGGGAGTTTGTTGGAGCTTGTGTCCTCCACAAATTAGTGTGATAACATTAATAAATCTCTTAAAGGTTCACAAGGGTATACTTCATATTTTAAT